>NC_088781.1:25186141-25489713 GCF_958450345.1 Calliphora vicina
GATCCACGTTTCGTTCGCGGTTACGAAACGGTACTAAAACTAGACTATATTGCGGTTGAACAACGTCAAACATTCCTGCGAAGTTGTCGAGTACACAACGCAATCAATTATGAACAAACGCGGCACCCATCTTGCGGAAAGCCTTCTCATGCCCAAGTGAGCCATGTATGATGTCTATGGCTTCCACAATCTCTCGCACTTTCAAACTCCAATCGGTCAACAGCATATCGTGAATTTTTCTCAATTTTTTTTGGGTGTAGAGACCTCAACTGGGTATCCGAAAGGTTCGACATTATCGAAATTCAGTATACCCCTTTTTACCATTGAAATTGATGGTACAGAGTTCGCATAGTATTTATCAGGCTTAAGCTGCCCACACACGGGTGATTTGTGAGTGTGATTTGTTTGTGTTTGACTTGTTAATGGGGCTGTGCGCGAACAAAATCACAAGTAATTGAAAATTTTCAATCACAAATCAGGCGAACAAATCGTTCCGTGTGTGGCCAGCTTTAGCCTTGGTTTGAGTGATGATTTTTTTACGCAAAAAATATTACAGACGACATTCACTTTTTTTTAAATTTTCTACTCAAGTTTTCGGCTTTTTTTAATTTTTACAGGAGTCTACCGACAGATGCCTGTTGATAGGATCACAGTTGCCCTTTCAGTTAAGAGGCGAGCGGGATTTTAAATTCAGAATTATTTGAAATCAAACTGAAGTCAACCTAATTTAAAATCAATCCTCTTGTGGAGGTTGGTGATTCATGTTTGATATCAAAATTATTAACATTTGCCATTGTGTTTTTTGAGATGTCCTGATTTAACGAATTGCGGTGGCTGGAAATATCGCCAGATTTAACCGCTTATTGACATCTTTATTTAGGTTTTTTTTTTGTAAGTCAGGGACTGGAGAACATGAGGTTCCAAGAGCAAATGAACGCAAAGCTCGTACGACAATGGACATTTGGAAGGATGTGTTTCCTGGTCTCCTAATACCTGCAAAAAACGGAGATTTAAATTCAAATTGAGAATGATTTGAAACCAAACTCAAGTCAACATTAAATAGACTACAAATTTGAAATCAAACCTCTGTCTAGGTTGCAATTAGTAGGTTTGAGATTCATGTTTGATATCAAATGTTAAAGTTTGACATTGGATGTTCCAACTGCCGATTTGCAGTGGCCGGCAAGATCACCAGAAAGGGCTTTTTAAGACAGGGTCTGATGGACATTAGGTTCCAATAGAACTGTGGAGTTGAACACAAAGGTCGCACGCTAATGGACATTTTGAAGGATGCGTTTTCTGGTCGTTTAATCCCTTCAAACACGAAGGTTTGAAATCAAATTTAGAATGATTTGAAATTAAACTCAAGTCAAACTCAAACCTATGTCTAGGTTTAAATTAAGTAGTAGGTTTGATATCAAATGTTAAAACCATGTTATAGTTTAACATTGTACCAATTGCCGATTTGCAGTGGATGACAAGATCGCTAGATTTAAACGGTTCTTGACAATTTTTTTTAAAGTCAGGGACTGGAGGACCTGAGGGCTTTCTAATTGAACGCAAACTCTCGCTGGAATGGAAATTTTGAAGGATGCATTTCAGGATCGCATAATCTCAGTAAACAATAAGGTTTGATCTTAAATTGAAAATGAATTGAAATCAAATTCATGTCAACATCAAATTGAATTGAAATTTTAAACTCAAAACTCTTTCCAAGTTGGAATTAGTAAAAGCCATGTTAATGTTTGACATTGTGTTTTCTGGAATGTTCCAATTTGACGATTTTCAGTGGCTGAAAAGATCGCCTGATTTAACCACTTCTTGACAACTTTATTTGGGGGTTTTTAAAGACAAACACAAGACAACCTCAAATTGAATTCAAATTTGAAACTCAAACCTCTGTCTAGGAGTGATTTTGAGTTTCATGGATGATATAAAATGTTAAAACCTTGTTTACATTTTACATTTGTGGTATTCACACGGTCTGCTATTTGGACATATTGTCATAATGTCTTAATATATTATGATACATAGTTTAAACAAATTTTTGTTGTGTTTCAAAGAAAATAATCCTAAACTAATAAAGGCCTGTTTCACGATGTCGAAAGAAAAATGATTCAAACAAATTTGTATGAAATTTATTCGCAAGAATTTTAAAAACTGAGTGTTTTTCATATAAATTTCTTTCGACATCGTGGAACAGGCAGTAAGACTATTTGAACTATGTTTATTGTTTTGTCATAAAATAATACTTTTTGTTGTTTAAAACACAACAACAACTATTATTATATATTAGGACATTATAACAATATGACTAATAGCAGACCGTGTGAATAACCCAATTGCAAATATCGCCCGATTTAACCGCTTCTTGACCACTTTCTTTGAACTTTTAAAGTCAGCTGTTAAAAAGCCAGAAACTTCGGACGAACTTAATGAGAATATCGTACAGTAGTGTGAGAACCAGAGAATCTAGCCGCTGATAATTTTTAAAAGCCGCTACCGTCAAACATTTTTGAGTTTAAATATAGCCGATGTTTATACTCTACACCACCATAGTGGGGAGGGTATTATGCGTTTGTGCAGATGTTTGTAACGCCCAAAAATATTAGTCTAACACCCACCGATCGATCGACTTAGAATCACTTTCTGAGTCGATTAAACGATGTCCGTCCGTCCGTCTGGTCGGCTGGCTGGCTGTCCATGTACACCTTGTGCGCAGAGTACAGGTCGCAATTTTGAAGATATTTCGATAAAATTTGGTTCATATTATTTCATTATTTCCGGCCCAAGGAACAAGCCTATTGAAACTGCCTGAAATCGGTCCATTATTTCACCTAGCCCCCTTCCGAAATTGGACTTTATCGTTTAATTTATAAATGTATCTCTACAAATTGCGCTCCAAATAAGTTTTATATATGGGGGATTTCATGTCAAGTGAACCAACTTTTGAAATCGATGTCTTCCGATCGGGATGAAATTTGCACCAAGGTTAGCTCTATTGGATAGTAACTCAGACACAATTTTTCAACAACATCGGTCGAGAACTCTCTGAGTTATAGGGGGTAAAATTTTGACAATTTGGTCAAACAGGGGTTTTTTCTTATCCATGTAACTTATTACCTATTGTTCTTAGCAAAATGTGTTCCAAATAGTATAGATAGCTATTTCTTCGATCTTTCGAAAAAAAATATTTAAAAAAAAAAATAAAAAATTTTTAATATTTTTTTTCCGAAATCAAAAACTTTTTTGACTTTTTTTTAAAATACGCTATTTTTTTTATTTTTTTTTTTTTCTTAAAATAAAGTTTAGATATTTTCCTTGAACACCTACTTGGTCGCTTAGTGGGATGCGAGTGGGATATCTATCAAAATAAATATTTTGTAACTCAAAACATAAAATTTTTGACTTTTTTTGCAAAATCAAAAACTTTGTTGACTTTTTTTTTTCAAAATGGACCCTTTTTTAATCTTTTTTTTTAGGTCAAACAAAAGCTTAGATATTATCCTTGAAGACCCTTTTGGTCGCTTAGTGGGATGCGAGTGGGATATCTATCAAAATAAATATTTTTTAACTCAAGACTTACAATTTTTGACTTTTTTTTTGCAAATACGATTTTTTTTCCAAATGGGCCCTTTTTTTAAAATTTTTTTTGTAGTCAAAAGAAAGCTTAGGTCCATTCCTTTAAGATATTTTTAGTCCCTTAGTGGGATGCGAGTAGGATATCTATCAAAATAAATATTTTGTAACGCAAGACATACAATTTTTTAATTTTTTAATATTAAAAATTTTTTATTTTTTTTTTTAAATATTTTTTTTCGAAAGATCGAAGAAATAGCTATCTATACTATTTGGAACACATTTTGCTAAGAACAATAGGTAATAAGTTACATGGATAAGAAAAAACCCCTGTTTGACCAAATTGTCAAAATTTTACCCCCTATAACTCAGAGAGTTCTCGACCGATGTTGTTGAAAAATTGTGTCTGAGTTACTATCCAATAGAGCTAACCTTGGTGCAAATTTCATCCCGATCGGAAGACATCGATTTCAAAAGTTGGTTCACTTGACATGAAATCCCCCATATACAAAATTCATGTCACCAAATTTTGTTACGATCGGTCCATAATTAGTCATAGCTCCCATATAGAGCCGCTTCCGAAAATCACTTTAACGTGCATAAATCGTTTAAAAATTTTGGTATACACACAAAATTCAACATACTTAACTTTAATATAGACATAAATCACACGACCTAATTTCATGGTGATCGGTCCATAAGTGGTCATAGCCCCCATATAAGGCCCACTTCCGAAAATCACTTAAAAATATAAATTATTGAAATTTTAAAATAAATATGTTTTTGCTCTTTTACTTAGTGTAGGGTATTATATGGCGGGCTTGACCGTCCATACTTTCTTAATTGTTCAGTTTGAATATAGCCGATGTTTTTGTTATAAGTTGTTTAGTAGTTTAATTCGATTTTTTTTAATTATACCCTTCACCTTCGTGAGAAGGGTATATATAAGTTTGTCAAAAATCGAGGTTGTCCCGGTTTTTTGCACATATCTCCGTTATTTATGGACCGATTTTGCTGATTTTAAATAGCAAACTTCTCGAAAGCATGCCTGGCAGAATTATTGAAGATTTGGATCCAAAAGATATCTGGGGTCTTCAGAAAATTGATTTCAACAGACAGACAGACGGACATGGCTTAGTCGACTCCGCTATCTATAAGGATCCAGAATATATATACTTTATAGGGTCGGAAATGAAAAATGTAGAAATTACAAACGGAATGACAAACTTATATATACCCTTCTCACGAAGGTGAAGGGTATAATGATAGATATTTCAACGACGTATGTAAGACCATAGTAAGTTGGACCTACAATGGGTCAAAATCGGAACAAATATTTTTTAACCCGAATTTTATTTTCACCAAATTTTTTTTTTCTCTAAATATTTAAAAAAAAAATAGAAAAAAACAAAAAAAAATTAAAATTAAAAAAAAAAATCATTTTGTTTACTTAAAAATATTTAAAATTTGTATTGGTGAAGGGTATATAAGATTCGGCACTGCCGAATATAGCTCTCTTACTTGTTTGCCTTATTTTCATTCTTCTTTTAACTGGCTTTAATTTTAAGGCTCTGCTTATAACTTTAGAGACAGCTGCCTTTGAAACCTGATCGTCGCAGGTCGGGAAATTATTGGCCCAAAAAAACGCCTTATAAATATACAGCCTCTAAAAGTCGGTCTTTATTGATCGTATATTTTCACTTTTATTTGGTATTTCCGGGATATTGCCAATGTTTAGTATCAGTTTTTTCTTACAAATAAATATTTTTATACAATAATAAGCCTTAACAATTTTTTTAAAAAGAATAAAATACATAAATAAATCAACTTATTTAAACAAAACATTTTTTATTAACCGCAAAAAACTATTATGGCTTTTATTAAGAATTTGCCAAACTAATTGAAATTTGAGTCAATTTCAAAAATGATTATTAAACCAGCAGCATTTCAATCAAGCAATGTACTCGTAAATCGTAACATAAAGCGGTGTTATTTGAAACACTCGCTATTATAGAGCTATAATGAGGGCCAGTTATTGTATTGTATTATTTTCAATATAAAATTTTGGTGTTTTTTTTTTTTTGCTATTTTAATTGAATATTTATTACGTGTAAATAATTAAGTTTATTTTGTTTTTTTGCAAATTAGTTTTTAAAATATTTCTATTCATTATTACAAAAAAAATAAAAAAAAGTAATGAATAAAGCTGTCTATAATAGACACTATAACCAAGCGCTCTGTTGTTTTATTTTATAACCGTGAGATATCATTTGATCAAATCTATCACGAGCTTAGCGTTTTTATTTTCCTCTTAACAAAAGAAAATTGAAATCGTTATTTTCCCCAGAGACTTCCAGATTGTTTTCATTAACACTTTACAATGGCCAATTTGAAAAGCAAAAATCATGAATGAGAAATTGTTTTCAGTTTTAAATTTGCCAGGTATTTAAATTCATTTGCAAAAATCTACAAAACAAACAAAAACTATACTTAGATCATTTATCTACCAGTGCAACAAATTAGGGTGTAATGTATTTAAATGGTTGGAAATTTGTGTTTTAAGTAATTGCTGGCAAATGAGTTGCTATTTATCTGTAAATAAAACGTAATAGCTAAACAAATAGTTAAGAGTTGAAATGTTTGCAATTCAATGTCATTAACATTATGAACATGACAGTACTTTGGAAACTTGATGACTATAAATTAGGCAACGTTATGACTAGGCGCCATCACACCATATTACAGGTTATTAATTCATTTCATGTTCACTACATGTGACAAACTGGGCTCTTAGCAGTGAGGTATTTTTAAGTGTTAGGATTTTATAATTATAAACAAGGATAGAATCAAGTGTGAACTGAGATACAGAAGAAAGTTAGACGAAATTATTCGGAATAAGAAACTCTGGAAGGAAAGGGATATTACACTGTGTGTAATTTTTTGAGTCATGGAAATATAACCATATACGGACACCACTACGTCATAAAAGACCAAACAAAAATACCCTTGTCTCCCAGTTTTACCCAAAGTCATGCTCTTTTTTTTATGGGTCCCCAAAGATTTGGGGCCTCGGTGTCATTTTTGCAAAAATGTGATCATTTTCTCAGGCTCATATCTTGCAAACAGTTCGGAATTTTGATTTACTCTCTGAGTCAAAGTTGTAGCCCTTGTCATAAAGAACAAAAATTGTGAACATAAAAATCTAAAAACCTTCATCTTCAATATCAAAATCGCAAAAAACTAAAGAAATCGAAATTAATTTTTTTAAAGCTGCCTAAAAGTATGCTTTAGTTTATAATAATTTAATAGTTTATGGCCCAAAACACTTAAAACCTTCCGGTGTTAAGAATCATTCCTAGGAAGTTCATATGTTCTAGAAAGTTGTTTATTGAGATCTTAGTTACATTTTTGACTTGATTGTTTCCTTGAATTTTGAACGGTTTGCTACCTATGGACCTGAACAGGGTAAAAAAGGTAAAAAATTGAATTTTTTAAAGTTTTTTTGTGATTTTAAATCTTGAAGAGGAAGTTTTTTTGATTTTATATGTGTTGCACTGCAAATGTCTTGCAGTTTAGGCGTGGAAAACTTTAGACTTAACATTGTTCCTAAAAAGCAATCGGTTTCTGTCTTCCAGTTTTCCATTTATCATCGTCATGGATTTATAATTTTTACTTGCACAGCAGTCCTTTTTGTACTGAGTATTTAAGGGATACTGCAAAATCGGTTCTATTTACGAAGTGACCCTGGTTTGATGGCAATGTGATGGCGGGTGAGAGTAGAGTCTGCCTACCCGCGATGTATCCGAAATCTTATTGTTTTTAACAGATTTCATTATTTTCAATTAAATCTTGTACATGTGGTAGAATTTTGGAATCAAATTACAGGATTACCTGTCCGACTGATATATGTGAGCGAAGCGACAACAAACATTGTTGTAAAAGGTTGTCCAAATTGTGTCACTCTATGGAAATGGCGGCAACTCAGTCAGTTTTCTTTTCATAATTGTAAGATAGCTATGGAACTCCTCAAGAACGATGAGGCCTATTTCCTTATAAACTGATACGTAAGCTATCAAAATGTGCTCTTCCGTGGTATGAGAATCCGCGTATAATTCATAAAGAGCGATATAGAGCTAACAAAGAGCTTTTATTGCTGCAAATTTATGAATTTGAAATGAAGGAGATGTCGCTCCAATAGGACAGAACAACTGCACACGCAACTCACACGATCATAAGCATTTTGTTGGATGTGTTTTCAGATTATGATCACCCAATTTGACTGCAGCAGATTTTTTTTTGATTTCACGTTCCGGTGGCAAACAAGCCACACACTCTTAAAGCTTTTAAAGAGTTCTGGTCAAAATGATTGAAAATCTGATAAATCATCAACAATGACGGCATTCATTTGACCTGCTGGATTCATTATATTCAACGTCCAATCGCTGTCCTTGCTTGGTCATAGAAAGCTTTCAAATAGAATATTCAAGAACTTATTCCTAAAGTTCTTACCAGAATGATTGCAAATTCTATAAAAAAAGGGACCAAGGAGTCATCAACAAGCATTTTTCCGGCAAAATTCTTAATACTCAACGTCCTGAAGCAGTGAGATAGAGATGTATCGCCTGGTCATTGAAAGTAATGAGGTAGTAAAGTTGTCGTTGATCATTCCTGGTTATCCATCTCAGATTGCTCATCAATTCAGTTCTATGCCAAAGTCTGCGTTTCCAAAACACCTCAGACTTCTTAGGTGAAGTGGAACTAGTACGTCTCAGTGCTTCGTGACGTGAATGATCGTGATTATAAACTTTTCGGTCATCTTGTAATGGAGACAATTATTAATCAAGTGCTGTTTTTTTTCTCAATAGTGTGGAAGTCATTAATCATCATTATATAGAGACAAACGTGCACCAAAATTGTATTGTCCAGAATCTTACACAAATCATGCCTTCCCACTCCATTGTAATGTGAGAAGTAGACGGATTGCAAAGTTCACTGTCATCGTTTTTTTTAGGAAATCCAGTAGCGGGATGAGCAAATCCTGCCCATCCGTGCCCTATTGTCATATACACCAACACGATGTTGTGTCGCCTATCCTGCAATCATTCCTGATGATTATCTCAAATTGATCATCTACTCAATCCTATGCTTTGAGTTTGTAAGAGAGAAGCGGTATACCTATTGCTACTCCATCTCGTTAAGAGCTAAGCGAAAATCAAATAATATTTTTTATCAAAGGATCAAGAATTTCACGTATGGAAACTAGGAGGAGAAATAAATGTCCATGGAATATGAAATGCATGCGAGAGTAATCAGTGCCTGACCGTAAATCACCGATCATCGGGCACAATAACTGAATTTGGACTACATGCAGGAAATTCATCATTAGGAACGACTACATTTGAATCAGTAGGTCGGAATTTTTTGCAAAAAGCTCAATTTAATACATGGAATGATCGCTGTTCCCCCTAAACAATCAAATTGCCAAATTATTATATTATGATCCTACTGCCCGAATTTTTAATGACCATAAATAATCGTAGGCCTTCCCACTCTATTGTAAAGCAGAGTTCAACGTCATCGTATTCCCTTTCAAATGCGTCCATAAGTGTGGCGAAAAGTGTTCCGGTATCACATCATTCCTATGAATAAAATTAGTTCCACATCAGGTAACCAAACAATAACCTTAAGAGCAGGATGAATTAAAATAAAAAATAATAATTCCGGACCAACAAAAGTACTTAGAGCTCTCTTATTGGTTTAACAATTTATGTTCGCTGCCAGAGAGGCCCTGGAGGTATCTAGCACAATGTTAACTTCCTATTCTGTAAGATGGATCTGGAGTCGTTTTAGAAGGATTTTTAAATTTCCGCTTTGTAAGAATACAATATAAATTATTCAGATGTAAAGTTTAACAGTCCATGAAATCTAGTTAGAAGCTCAACTTACTATCCAGGATGATATCAAGATAATGGCCCAGTCGATGGTGTTTCAAAACGGAGGTCAGCTATTTTAGTTTCTTACCTTGTTAAGAGGACAAGTTATGATACTATAAACCATCAGGCAATTTGGCACGCACTTCGATGCAAGGAATTCCACCTGAGCTAATCGACCTTATCAGAGCTGTGTATGGGAACTCAACAACCAGAGTACTGCATGAACGAATGTTAAGCAATCCGATTGGTGTAAGCACTGGGATACGACGGGGATGTATCCTATCTCCGCTGTTTTATTGGACTCAATTATGCAGCAATCAACCTGCATTACAAGAGGCATTACATGGGGTATGAATGGTCGACTGAAAAATCTCGACTACGCTGATGATACATCGTGGTCAGCCAAATTGGATCAGATACTTCAGCTAGCATCTGGTGTTGGTCTTCATATTAACTTCGACAAAACTAAGGTTCTACGTATCAATACAACTAATATCTCCAAGTTCAGAGTCAACAACATAGAGCTCGAGGATGTGCAATCGTTTTGCTACTTAAGAAGTAACGTATCCACAACATGCTGCGCACGTGATGATATTGCATATCTCCTCCAATGTTTACTCCACCTATGCTATACGAATGTAAGTCCTGGAACTCTACTGGAAGCGTCATACAATCCTTGCAAGTATTTATTAACCGCTTTAGTTTCCAACATAGGCCTCTGGCAAAGAACAGGCGAAACAACAATCCACATAGAAATTGGAAAGATGAAATGGTGCCGGGTTTGCCATATTTTGAGAAGATCTAATGATGATATATCAAAAAGTCATCAGAAGAAGAGGTAGATCCGCTAACACCTGGATAAGGCAACTGGAATCCGTAATTAGCGAAACTGGAAAAAAATGTTCGCTTCACCCTGCTATATGGATGTGAGTCATGAAACTCTACTGCAAGCAACATACAATCCCTGCAAGTATTTCTTAACCGAAGCTTGCGAAAAATATTTTGGCCGAACGTAGTTTCCAACTGAGGCTCCTGGCAAAGAATAGGCGAAACACCAATCCACATAGGAATTGCAAAGAGGAAATGAAGCTGGGTTGAACATATTTTGAGAAGATCTTATGATGATGGCAATTGACAGGATCGCTCAAGGCAGCAAAAGAAGAGATAGACTAATGGCACAGGACAGAGCCCGACGGAATAATTTCGTTACGGCTCTTTGTTACAACTTGGAACCATAGGAATCAATATACATTTATAAGAGGATAAGTTCCGTTTTGTTGGGGTGAAGGTGTAGCAATGCATCTTTCTTGATGTAGCAATTTGAGGAAAGCTTTTCAAATAATATTCACACTTTATTTTTCCTACCAACGAAACTGTCTTTGAATCATACCTTTATGACAGGTTCATAAATCTAAAGCTCTTAATAAAGACATTTTAACACCTTTAACCCTTTTGAAACTAAAAGAACCCCCTAAAGAGCAAACAATTCATGATTCCCCCTAAATGTTTGCCTTTGTTTGCATCTTTGTGTGTTTAGATGAGGTTGGAGAGGCGCCACTTATCGTGTTTGTCTTAACAATTAAATGCTTAATTAATTTATGTTAAATGGCCTTAAAATACATTGAGCAGTACTAACCGCTTGATGTCAGTAAACCAATACTACACTGGCGAATACACGGTCAATCTTTGGTTTGATCTGTTAATAAAATAATTGAAACCGTAAATATTGCGGATTTAAACTGTAAAACTGAGTTAAAAACAAGACTTATAATGACAGCTTAAGACTGTTGAACACAAAAGTGAACAAAACAACAAAATATTGGAAAAAATATTTTAAGCTGGCTGAGGAGATTTAGCGTCTGCACGACTGGTTAACAACAGCCAGGCTAGCGATAACAGCAAAAATTACAAACTAAAAACTATATTAAACCAATTAAGGAAAACCAGAAACTAAATGCAGAATTCTTAAAGCTTATATTTAATATTGAAACTAGTTTCCAAGTAGATTATATTGCTATGTAGTGACTGTGTAGAATGAACGACCTTGAAGATTTTTAACTTCAAATTGCACAACTAAAATAAACTCATCAGCTGAAAGAAATAAGCAAACTTGAAAAGGTCATATCAATTCAAGTGAAGTGTCTTTAATGAATTAACATTTCATGCAAGCCATGCAACGTCCTGCCTCCCCAACTGATTTGCAATTTAAAAATTTATTACAGTTTTTAATATATTGCAAACATTTTTTAAAAAAGTAGTTGCTCTTAAAAAATCCTCTTAAAATTGTATGCATAAAAAAATAAGACATCATAAATATAAATCTTTTCAAATCTTCTTTGAGTTTTATATTTTTAACATGAAAATTATCGCACTTCAACACAGCACGATGATTCTTTTTTTCACTGTGATCATTGATCTCTGTTATACTTGGCTTCCCTACTTGGTAATATGAAGTATTAGGGGTTAAAGGGAATCGTTTGTGTTACCATGTATTTCACATACATCTGTATTACACACGGATGATCCACAAATTCTATGTTGTGAGTTCGCGAGTCCACTTGAGAGATTTTGAAATATGGCGACTACATTTCTTTGTGATTTGTAGGATATTAATATAACGAACTAACACACCCTTGCCTATGTTGCACATGACGATCTTGCAATATCAGAATTAATCGTCTATCATCCGGCACAAAAAATTAATGAATTTGGAGAATCAGAGAAACACAATCATGACCATGATTTTTTAATAACCAAATTCATCGTGAGGACAATTTAATACATAATACTTGTTTGAGCAGGCCTGTAAGATTTTGAACACGATCGCATTAATGTGTAACTTGTACGATTTGAACATGGTACAATTTCACATGACGATCTTGGTCATTAGGTTGCGTGGGTTGCTCACAATTTAGCGAGTTCACTCGGAGGCCTTCTGGCCCATTGTGGTACCCATGGAAATACTATTCCTCTTATGCTGAGAATCATACATGAAAGGAGAATAGTTTCCGTCCCTAATTTCGATGGCTATGTGATTCCTGTGGTCCCCGTGAGATCCAACCAGTACTTCTAATAAATCATATTTACTAGTGATACATCTCTGAGACAGTCCAGATCATGAAAAAGAGCTCTACCAAGATGTAGTAGTCTACGATCTTGTAAGCACGTGCAGTCACATAGAAGGTGATGTACTGATTCTTGGTCCTATCCTTTGTCAAAGTGGGCCATAGTATTCTGGATATTCTACAAGTGATGCTATTTAACCACCTGAGTTCCGTCTCTCTCAAATCCCATTCCTCTATCACATTCGATACGGTCACCAACGGAGTGTGAATATTCCTTCCAGGGATCCCCGGATGCCCTCATGTCCTGGAACCCATATCAACTCCACGTGATGTTGTGTCAATTTGCCAGTGAGTGGATACAATTGAGAAGACATTTCGACCTAATAACCTTGGAGTTAAGAGCATTGATTGTCGAATTTTTCTCGCGACTTTATTGATGCATAGATCATCGAGCAGGTATCGGGAAATCGAATAGATAACAAAATGTCCAGTTATTTCTGTCTTTGTACCTTCAGTGTAGTTTAAAATCACATTCGTCATTAACAACGATCACATTTGAATTCTTAAAATCAGCGAACATATTAGACCCGGATTGTTTCATTGCCAAAAATGCAACATCATAGCGAGAACAATTTAATACATAAAATTATCATAGACCCCATCTCAGAGATTTTAAATCAAAGTGATCGCATTTGTTTGTGATTTGAACAATTTGACCAAATCACAATTTCACACAACGATCTTGCAATATCAGTCTATAAAAAATTCTATGATCGGGCATAACCACTGAATTTGGACAATTGTTTCATTACCAAAAGTGCAACGTCATTGTTTGTTCTCTTTAATACATGAAGTGATCGTAGTCCCTCCTTTAGTCGCTTGTTTGAGCCGACATAATAGATTTTGAATCACCGTGATCGCATTTGTTTGTTATTTTAAAGATTTTAAAATGGCACAATAGCACATGACGTTCTGGCAATATCGAAGTCCGTAAATCAATGATCGTCGTACACAACAACTGAACAACGATCACATTTGAATTCTGAAAATCAGCGAAAAATAGATCGGGATTGTTTTATTATCAAAAGCGCAAGATCCCCCATTTAGTGGCATTTTTGAGCCGATCTGATAGATTTTGTATCAATGCGATCG
Organism: Calliphora vicina; assembly: GCF_958450345.1. Classification (NCBI taxonomy): domain Eukaryota; kingdom Metazoa; phylum Arthropoda; class Insecta; order Diptera; family Calliphoridae; genus Calliphora; species Calliphora vicina. The sequence continues at coordinate 25,199,871 of NC_088781.1, forward strand.
CATTCGTTTGTGATTTGAACAATTTGACTCAGTTTGGCTCAATTTCACATAACGATCTTGCAATATCAGCGTCTGTAAATCATTTATCATCGGGTATTACAACTGAATTTGGACGATTGCTACATTACCAAAAGTGCAAAGTCATTGCTTGTTCACTTTAATACATGAAATGATCGTATACCGCCCTTTAGTCACATGTTTGAGCCTACGTGATATATTTTGAACCACCGCGATCACTTTCGTTTGTGTTTTGAAAGATTTGATCATGGCTCAATTTCACATGATGATCTGGCAATATCGAAGTCCGTAAATCAAATGATCATCGTACACAACAACTGAATTTGGACGACGTTCGTCATTAATATCGATCACATATGAATTCTGAAAATCAGCGAAACATATTGCACCCGGATTGTCAAAAGTGCCAGGACGCGATCGTATTTGTTTGTGATTTGAAAACCAATGATCATCGTTCACAACAACTGAATTTGGAGGGCGTTCAACATGAACAACGATCACATTTGAATTCTGAAAATCAGCTAATCATAGTAGATCTTGTGTACAATTTAAAACATGAAACGATCGTAGCCCCAACTTCAGTCGATCCTTATACTTCACCATTTTTATAATCCTCTAAAATGTACAATACTAAACAATCAAAGTTGCAAAATTATTATGATCATAAAGAAAGTTAATGGATGATTATAAAATAAAGAACCAACGAACAGTCAAACTATAAAAAAATGTATATACAAGTGAGTATTTATGGTATATCTACTATATATTCTCTACATGGCATAAAACGCTTTAAACATAAATAAAAATTAAAATCTCATGTGGGAGGAGTGTGTTGTTGTTGTTATTGTTGTGATCAAACGATCAGCATGATCACTTGGAATCTTGTACAATACAATAATGACACAGCGACATCAAACGAACTTATGAAGAAAGATATAAAAAAAAGTTTATATAATTTAACGAAAGTATAGTTGTAGACAAGCTACATTTAAAATGTCAAAATAAATGTGAGTTATACGTTACGGAGGGTCTAGGCGACGTTTACTCTAGCAGTGAGAAAAAGAAATTTATATGAAAAATTAATCTAGGCAGATTTGAAAGATATTTAATTAACATATTTATAAAGTACTCAAAAATATATTTGAAAAGAAGTGTCTCCAAAATAATTATTCAAAACTAGACACAATTTATTTGAAAATATAATCTCAATTTAGCGTCGCGCGGCAAATATTTCCGTTACCGACCTTGTTGTGTTTATGCTTTAATATTTGCTTATGGGTTTTTAACAGAATCTAATTATCAGTTAATTACTTACATAGCCTTACCTTTTGTTAATATCTATTAAATTACTTTCTTATTTTTTCAGCTTTTAACCTCTAAACGAAACTAACGAACCATTTCCAAAAACATTTACCAACAAAATGTTACATTCAATGTGAAATTAAAAAATTTTCTAAAGCGTAATTATCCTTAACCCAATCACACTAGTGACCCCACCAAACAAATCCCACTATTCCCACTACTTTTTATACAAAATGAATCGCTCCGCACACAGTGGCAGTATAAAATCCTCTAATTCAACGACCACAATGCGTCTGAGTAAATCCTTTCAAAGTAAAATGGATAAAATGACGGAACGTTTGTATGACATTGTCAAGAGTGGTTTCATGATAAAACGGGCGCAAAACAAAAAACGTTTTACACCGGTCAACTACAAACAGCGATGGTTTGAGTTGACAAAGAAGACGCTGTCGTATTTTGATGTGGAAAATGTTGAGGTAAGTGTGAATTTTATGTTTTATTAATGTGGTCTGAGGTATTATTTGCAAACAGATTTGTGTAGTTATATTTAAATAAAAAAAATACATAATGTAACGCTTATGTAAAACAAGCAAAAGTTCAAGTATGGAGTATATATTTTGTGTTTGGCATTTGAAAGCAGGCTCTCATACGTACCGGGGTACGAACATGACAATTTACCTTAAAACATCAACGAAGATCACAAAATAAGAATCAAAACTCACAATCATGTTTACGCCTGCAAATCAAGTTTCGTGATGTCCCTTATTTCTAGTTCAGACCTTCTTCAAAAGATCAATCGTGGATCTCTTATAAAGAATATTTAAGAGCCTAATCGTGGTTCTTCTTAAGATCAATCGTTGATCTTTTATAAAGAATATTTAAGAGACTAATCGTGGTTCGTCTAAAGAACAATCGTGGATCTTTTATAAAGGAAATTAAATAGACTAATCTTGTTTCTTCTAAAGATCAATCGTGGATCTTTTATAAAGCAAATTTAAGAGACTAATCGTGGTTCTTCTAAAGATCAATCGTGGATCTTTTATAAAGGAAATTTAAGAGACTAATCGTGGATCTTTTATAAAGCAAATTTAAGAGACTAATCGTTGTTCTTCTAAAGATCAATCGTGGATCTTTTATAAAGGAAATTATAGAGACTAATTGTGGTTCTTTTAAAGATCAATAGTGGATCTTTTATAAAGGAAATTAAAGAGACTAATTGTGGTTCTTTTAAAGATCAATCGTGGATCTTTTATAAAGGAAATTAAAGAGACTAATTGTGGTTCTTTTAAAGATCAATCGTGGATCTTTTATAAAGGAAATTTATTTCGGAAGTCATGGTTATTTCTTAAACATTAAATTTAAATTAGATATGGTGGATCTTTATTTTAAGAAATATTTTAAGTAATCGTGGGTCATTTAAAAATAATCGGATGCCTTCGTTCTTTTAAACAATCTCTTCAGCAATATTGGATCATTTATAATGAAAATTTAGGTCAGATATTGTGGTTTTTTAAAACTGCAATTCAGGGTTTTGCATTAATGTAATTTAAATCAGAAATCGTAGTTGTTTTAAAGTACATCAACGGTCTCGTATAAGATAATTTAAGTGTGTAGGTTTGATCCTTTATGAAAGAATTTGGTAGGTTCCTCTACCCGAATGTATTCATTTGGAATCTTTATTAAAATTCTACTTCTATATTGTACAGACTTATATATAATGGACGTAAGGGTGATTAATTCTGTTTTTTTGTTTGGTTAAATAAAACACTTAAAAATATAATTGAATGTCAGTATCTCGTGAATTACACGAGTAATTTTAGCTTTCGAGTCTTTAATCTTAGCTGGCTTATCGACGAAAACGTTTGAGAGATGTGATATCATTTGATTAAGGCGGCCAGTTGCCGGGTTCGAAATGCGAAATTAGCAAAGGCCGAGGATTTTCTTAATACAGCATAATTTTGAAGCATTGTTGCGGCCTGAGTCTTACCATGATGAACTGTCAAACAATATTGAATAAAAATAAAAAGACAGTATGACGCCATTCACGAGTAATCTTCAAGAATGTCGAGGATATGGCGATAAATTTGGACTCTGGTTTTATTTAGTTTTATGTGAGTTCAGATTCTAGCAGGGAACCTTTGATATTATATGCCAAAAATCAACCAAAAACCCAGGTGTAACGCTTGAATATTGCAAATGAAGTAGTGTAGATGATGCTACGCGTTAAATGTGAGGTCCTTGTAACTATAATCGATCTATGGATCTGACTGGCTATGGAAGTTTGATGACGAATTAGAAATACTTGCAAATGCATGAATTCCTTTGTATACTGATCTTCTGTACCATTAATGACGATAAAGAGCAACCTGAGTTGGGCTGAAAGTATATATAATTATTTAGATTTAACGCCTTCTATTATCTCATTTTGTTTCCAATTTTAGTTGCTGAAAAAAACATTAATCATCTAGTTCAATCTTGTGACAGCTATAGGTGACTTGAATTATGTTTGTCTTGAAAAATAGCAGCGTTGTTGAAATTGTCTCCAATACCTTCGTCGCATCTCTCATCTCTCATAAATTTTTTTATAAAAGACTATCAAGCTAAAGGGTCTTCCAATAGGGACTTCCAAACTTTGTCAGCGGCCATATTGTTGAAGCTACATCTGTCGAATTGTCTGGAAGCACAACAGCACATGCAAATGATAAAATTGTTTTATCAAAATGGGTGTTCTGTTTGGGCTATTTGCCGCACAGCTCATGCCACATTGGATATTCTGCACGAACGATTTGAGGGCATGGTCATATCACGTGGAAGTGATGTGAACTGGTGACCGAGATCGTGCGATTTGTGGGATTATCTTAAATCGCATGTCCATGCGAATAATAAACAAACCACAGAAGCCCTCAAAGCCAATATAACGCATGCCATCGGTCAAATTCAGCCTGATTTATGCGCTGCAGTCATGAAAAATCCTTAACAGGGGGTTAGGTGTATCCGGTACAATGTTCTCCTATGTGCGTATAAATATGGAAACTACAAGTATTTTCTTAAAAATTCCTACTCCAATTCCAATATTTGCTTATGAAAGTGAAGGAAAACTAAGAAAAAAAGTCCTTCAAGTGTATTAATAGAAATTACATGCCACACTACATTATTTAGCAACAGCACTTAGTAAGATACATTTGGTATTCCGAAGTTTGTCACTAGCCCAAACATCAGTACTTTAACCAACGATCTTCTCCCCGCGATTTGGGTTTCAACCACAGCCAGCACGTTATCACCCGAAGTGGCCACACCAATGACCCTACAGGACTGGAGTCCTGGGGCCATAGAATCCCCGTGCTACTAGATAAGACTCTAGTCAGCTGCGAATTTAATAAATTAAATTCTTACCAGGAATAAGGTCCGTGCACCTTGGAGTCCTGGTTTCGCTCCATATTTCCCCTCGAAGCACAACATCAAAGTGTGGAGCTCACCATGATGCATATGCGTGCCACAAGGAGGGTATTACTTTAACCAGATGTATGCCCTCGATTTCAAAGACAGGATAATATACTCCAAATTGATCCTACGCTCAGTAAAATTATGAAATTTCAGTCTTCGCCGGATTCTAATTCAAAAATCTTACCTTGGAAGAGAGTAACTACGAAGCTTTTACAGAAAGATAATTTCACTTTGTACATTTTAAAGCCATGCAACAGGCCTTGTTTACCAGACATATTACAAAAATCCTTGACAGCTGCATTAGGCTTTGGCGTATCCGGTTCAGAACTATCCAGTGCGATCATCTCATATGTATGTGCGTAGAAATATGGAAAATTCAAGTGTTTTCTTTAAAATTCCTACTGGGGTATCTCCAATATTTGCTTATGAAAGTGAAGGAGAACTAAGAAAAAGAGTCCTTCAAGTGTATTAATAGAAATTACATGCCACACTACATTCTTTACATACTAGTATTTACAATTCATACTTCCAAAGGTTTAACTACAAGGATTCCATACCCGTTTCTATATGATATTATGAGAATGAGTGACAGCCACACAAATAAAGGAAGACAAAAAAGAAAAGACATCTCTAACATCTGTTTGTTTGGGGGGAATACAGTTTTTTTTTTTCAAATTATTGTTGCTGTTTTTGAAGAAGTTTCCTTTGGTTGCTGTGTTATATAAACTTTTCTTTTATACATTTACACATACATAAATATGTATTTATAAAGCATCCTTTACATTTTCCATATGCAATCGTTTTGCGTATTATACTCATATTTTCTTTATTGCGTTGTTACTGTCAACACTTTCGAAAACATCATCAACGTCGTCCATATGATGATAACACACTCCTTTTTGCCAGAGCACTTTAACTCCTTGTATATAATAATATTTTTTACTTAAAGCAGTCATTAAATTTTAATATACATACACGAGTACTTTTTTCTCTTCTATGTTTTATTTTAAATTCTAAATACCGGCTACGCAATTTCTTTCTAGGCCCCCTCTTCGCATCCTCCCCAATTTTGTGGACTTCTTCTCCATATCGCTCATCCTTGCTCTCCTTGCCGGCTTTGTTGTGTTGGTGTTGGACCGTTTTACTGCCGCATCAAAACATTCGTAGATTTATGCAATAGCACATTTACCGACTGTAACACACCATTCTCATCATTTACATTGTCGTCGTCGTCATCTGATCCAACCAGGATGTTTTGCATGACTGTGTCTATATTACAAATTACAAACAAAAAAAAAATAATTCCAATCTCCAATGTTTTGGTATAATAACTTCCTTTTCCCATTGTCTCGTGTCAGTAATATGTTATGGGTTTGTTATGGATGTTGGTAGTATGAGTGGTTTTGCTGTCTACAACACTCCCTGACTTTTCCCATTCAGCTTTGAGTGTTGTGTGTATTTATTCGCCGAATGTTTTGATTACGGTCCGGTGTCATTTCACACCCACTATGTGGCCATTAGCAATTATTACGCATGTGTTTTTATATTCAAGCACAATTGAGCGTAAATTGGAAGTTTACCGGAAAGATTTTAAGAGAATATTTGTGGCAAGGGCAAGAGTTTAGTTTTGATTTAGCTTTGAAGTCTCTCTATTTTGTTATGAGTTTACCATATAAGGATTTCAATATGCAATATGACAACAATAGCTTGTTAAATGTTGTCTTGGATACACGACTAAGAAAGAAGATCATCGATCTTTCACTTAATTTAAAAAAAATTCAATCCGAAGCTGAACCAAACCTATCAATATACAAAACGAAACTTTTTCAAGGAACTGACAATTTTCAGAAATAATTAAATTATCTTATTGGGTGTATGACTTAAAAATGCGGGATGTTTTCAAATTTTTTAAGTTTTATTTTGAAACATTTGCCATTGTTCTATGACCTTTACCCATATTTCTGGCAACATATGGATTTCGAGCCAAAAGAACTGCTCATCTTTTGAGGCCAAGAGCGAATGAAGCCAATTTCGGATACTCTGTTCCAAAGTGAAGCGTATCCCAGAGAGAGCGTTGTGCGTCGATCGAAACAAATAGGTGCGGCAAAACTTCCCAACCACTTCAATCTAAATAAGCGGAGTTCTCCATTAAGTGCGAATGGTCTAGCATCATTGCAAATGCAAAATTTTACAGTAATCCAATAACAAAATACACACAAAGACCTATACAATTTTGCATTTGCAATGATGCTAGACCATTCGCACTTAACAGTGAACTCCGCTATAGTTTTTAACAGGTATTGCATAATTGCGTTGTCATGATGGCATATTACGATTTCATGGCTGGCCACATATTCAGGTCGTTTTTCAACCAAAGACCGCTTCAAACGAATCAGTTGCGTTTGGTATAGGTTCCTTCTAATGGTCTGGCAGGATTTCAGTAGCTCATAATAAATAGGACCCTTTTGCTCCCACCAAATACAGAGCATCATTACCTTATCGGCATGGATACATTTTTCATCGCAAGTAATGATTCGGAGCAAAAATGATTTTTTTTATAGCGTTCAATCATTATTTCGAACATGCAAAATCGGATTTGATGAATCCTGCTCTTCACAAACGTTTTGAATTTGCTGCTTGAGTAGCTAGCTCCCAATGAGTTAGCAAGCTCTTTTTGAGTTTGACTACAATCTTCATGGAGTAATGTCTACAATTCTTGGTCTTCAAACTTTTTTGGCTGGCCTGGGCGATCTTTATTTTCCGTGTCAAAATAACCACTTCTGAACCTCACAAAACTACTCTTGCATGTTGAAACCGATGGAATACATTCACCATAAGCTTTAGTGAGCAATGAATGTGCTTCAGCGGCACTTTTTTGTTTTTAAATTGTAGAAGTAAAGCAAAACTTCCCGTATATGACACTTTGTACGTACAAAATTCGACATTTTTGAAGCAAAATAAACTTTCTTATTTGATATTTCAATAACTAAGTGAGACCGATTTTTGGTCAGAAATATGATTGATCACAGATCGAGCTACTATTCTCGATTAAACGCTTAAGTATAAACAAAGTTATTAAGGATTTTAGATTTTTGAGTTTTTTTTTATATGAAATATCGATTTTTGGTTAGAAATATGAGTGAATGCAATAGCTTTCTCAATTAAACGCTTGTTTACAAAATTATTAAGGAATTTAGATCACAGATCGATTTCTTTTTTTCTATTAAACGCTTATAAATAGGGGGCGGATTTTCATGCATTTATTATTGAAAAATATGCGCCTAAAATATGCTTCAAAAAAATCAAAATATGACCTAAAAATTTAAAAAATATGCACTTATATTTTTGTGCAGAAACATAAAATAATTAAGTATGGAATTCGAAATGTCCAAAAAAATACACAACACTGTTGCCAGCAGTTAGAACTCTTTAAATTATACCAGGAATTAAACAATTAAAGTTCTAAAACTATTTTTAAAATAATTTTTTTTCTGAAAAAACGATGGACGATATATTAATTGTAATATCTAGGTATGAATACTTGTTTAAAGCCATAATCTTTAGAGCTTCTCTATTTTGATCGTGCTGTAAAGTAGCATCCAACCTTAATTTTTATCTCGTAATAACCAAGCAATTAAGCAATTAGTAAATGTATCCCTTATAGAGGGAAATAATATCTGATCACTTGGCTGACTCCAATTTATATATTTTGAGTCATTTGACGTGCTATTTGTAATGCAGAGAGAAGTCAATTGGTTACTTTATACATCCCATGGAATCTAGCATAAAGACAATTATCACTTAAGTGTCTCTATGTAATCTATAGTGTTTCTAAGTTTTCCAAAATCACCAGTTTACGACAGTCTCGTAGAAATGTCAGGAGCGGTAACTGTGTATGTGAATCTTTCGATAACGAAATCTCTTATAAATCGAATTTGCAATTAAAACAAATATGAATGTTTTTCGATACATTTATTGAATTTTTGATACTTAAAAAAACTAAACTTTTTTGAAGAAAAATGTTTTGAAATGATAATTTTCAATTACTGTTAAAGCAATGAAGAACTTAATACCAGTTTCTCGATGTCGAAAGAAGTTAGTTAGTAAATGTTATCTACTGCTATTTCTATAATAAATTCGACAAAAAAAATTGTTGTCGAAACAATGTATTGCCCATTAATGACAAAAAATTATATTTTTATTAAAAATTGGCATAATATGCATATAAATATGCATTTTGAAGTAAAATATAACAAAATATGCATTATCAATAAAATATGCAAAAATATGCACTAACAAATCGATGCCATTTTGCAGCAAAATGTGCGATTCGGATAGATAATTGGTCTACATTGTATTTGGACGTTCGAGAAAAAACATGCATTTGCATATAAATCCGCCCCCTACTTATAAACCATGTTATTAAGAATTTTACATGTTTGGGTTTTTTCTTATGAAAAACCGATTTTTGTCAGAAATATGAGTGATCACAGATCGATCTCCTTTTCTCGCTTAAACGCTTGTTATATATTTTTAAGTTATTTCATATAAAAAATTTATTTTATCTCCATGAGTGGCAAGGGTACATATAAGTTTGTCATTCCGTTAGTAATTTCTACATTTTCATTTGCGACCCCACAAAGTATATATATTCTGGATCGTTATAGATAGCGAAGTCGATATAGACATGACCATCTCTCTGTCTGTCGGTCTGTATGTTGAAATCAACTTTCCGTAGCCCTCAAATAACATACAAACATGATTGATACATCAATATATCGAGAATTCTTCCGGATCGGTTGCTATTTAAAATCGAGAAAATCGGTCCACAACGGGGACGACCTTGATTTTTGGCATATTTTGTATCTATCGACCTAAAATGGGTCAAAATCGGGAAAAATATTTTTTTAAATCGATTTTTTTTTTACCAAACAATTTTTTTGTCATACATTTTTTTAATTGGCCCACGGTCTGCTTTAGACTTGGAATACAAAGTGCATTTGTACAAAACAATTATAAAACCGATATGGCTATACGGCATTCAGCTATGGGGAACAGCCTCCTCATCTAACCTTGAAAAATTGCAAAGAAAGCAGTCAGCACTGTTAAGGACAATAACAGGTGCCCCATGGTACATTCGCAATAGTAATATGCATAGGGATCTCAATGTCCCCATAATACGCGAGGAGATCAAACTCTCCAGTCTAAAATACATTTCAAAACTAATGGATCATCCAAACCCCCTTGCCAGGGAGTTGCTGTCATTTGAGGGTCATAGACGATTGAGGCGATTGGAAACACTGGATCTGGCCAGATATTCATTTAACGAGCACTCATGTTTGATATTGCAACGGCAATAACAACTTAAGTTTTAGTTAAGGTTAAGATTTGAATACTTATTGTAAATTTCTAAAAAGAAAGATTCAATAAAGAAGAAAAAAAATAAAAAAAAAATTCGAAAAAATTAAGAACTTTTTTTTTTTTAAATTTTGAATAACAATTTTGAAAAAAAAAATTTTTAAATTTTGATTTGTATTTGGAGAATAGTATTGTTACGAAATTGTACTTGAATTCAAATATAACGATTTTAAGGGCTGATTTAAAAGTAGCATAATGCTTTTAAATAACATTGCTGTAATAGCAAACTGTAACATATCTGTGGGCATTATTAAATAAAAGCTTTCAGTTGACCATTGATCGTAAGTTGGCAACGCTGTTTGAATTTGAATATTCAGGTAAAGAACATTGTAGAAAGTACACCACAGATGGCGTATGAACTAGAATATTCGAACTTTGACAGTTAAAGAGCAATCTAGAGTGCAGATGGAGTGTTATAAATAGTGGCAGAGGTTGCAGTCGTGAGTGAGTTTATCAGAGACGCTTTTCGAATAAACATCAACTAAGTGCCTTAAAGTGTGTTGTGTTTTCCAAGTAAATTCGTGTACATTATAAATTGTGTCTGTATTTCTGAGAATTTATAAACGTGTATAAAAAACATTGAGTGGCTATTTAATTCTGTGGTTGTTGTACATTTTAAAGAAATAAAGAGTTGTTACAATTTTTAAACTACTAAACGGCTTTTATTTGCAATCAAAAGTATCCGGTTTATTTAAAGGAAATAAACCAAACGTTTTGAAAAGGTTAAAACGTAACAGTATATAAAATTTCGCACAGTTGAATATAGCTCTCTTACTTGTTCATATGAAAGTCATTTTGGTTAGAAATTTGAGTGATCACATATCGAACTCCTTTTCTCGATTAAACGTATATTTATAAAGTTATTAAGGATTTTAAATTTTTGAGTTTTGAAAAATATAATGCCTCGACAAAAAGAATTTTTTATGGAAACAGCATCAAATTTTGCCGAAGGTTTAGAGATATTTTAATCTATTAAAAAATTCATTAATGGTATTCAAATTTTTTCATTGTATTTTCGATTTATACGAAATTTGGTACTTGCTATAAAATATAAAGTGCATATTTTTTAAATTAGGAAATCAGAAGAAAAAATTAAACAAATAAAAAGTAAGATGTTAGGATTTCATAAGGATAATTTATTGGATTTTTTTTTAATAAGGATTACCTTTCTGTAGGAATAATGGTAGAACAAGGAAACCACATTTAGGGCATATTGACCAGGTTGACAGATGCTTTTGGGCATTATTTGGGATAGAGATAAAACAAAGGGGTAAATCTTTGCTCATCTCCTTCATCAAGACTAAAAGAATGATTAGGCTTTTAATATTAACAGTCATATTTTAGTTTTTATACCCTACACCACCATAGTGGTGAGGGTATTATGCGTTTGTACAGATGTTTGTAACGCCCAAAAATATTAGTCTAACACCCACCTTAAAGTATACCGATCGACTTAGAATCACTTTCTGAGTCGATTAAACGATGTCCGTCCGTCCGTCTGGTTGGCTGGCTGGCTGTCCATGTAAAACTTGTGCGCAGAGTACAGGTCGCAATTTTGAAGATATTTCGATAAAATTTGGTACATATTATTTTTTCGGCCCAAGGACCAAGCCTATTGAAACTGGCTGAAATCGGTCCATTATTTCACCTAGCCCCCATACAAATGTCCTTCCGAAATTGGATTTTATCGGTCATAAATGTTTAATTTATATATGTATCTACACAAATTGCGCTCCAAATAAGTTTTATATTTACAAAATTCATGTCACCAAATTTTGCTACGATCGGTCCATAATTAGTCATAGCTCCCATATAGACCCGCTTCCGAAAATCACTTTAACGTGCATAAATCGCTTAAAAATGTTGGTATACACACAAAATTCAACATACTTAACTTTCATAAATCACACGACCTAATTTCATGGTGATCGGTCCATAAGTGGTCATAGCCCCCATATAAGGCCCACTTCCGAAAATCACTCAAAAATATAAATTATTGGAATTTTAAAAGAAAAATGTTTTTGCTCTTTTACTTAGTGTAGGGCTTGACCGACCATACTTTCTTACTTGTCTTAAGCATATTTTAGGATTTTAGGCGCATAGTTTCCAATAATAAATGCATGAAATAGGCCTAATTATGAATAATGTTATAAATTATAAATTTTCAATACAGTTAATTTAAATAAATTAATTAATAAAAAAACTACTTTCAAAATTGTCCAATTTATTATTTTTAAGCTGGTAAACCCTACATCCCTGCTTTCTCTTTACTTTTACATTATTTCGCTCTATTATTGCAAAATATTCCCTCGTTACTCTCTTTGCTTGAAGCTTGCTCATGGCACACAGCTTCAGTTTAAATAACAAAATTGAGAACATTTTCGCGAGTTTTCTAACTGGAAAGTAAAAATCTCTACACCTGTGACAAAACAAAAACAAACGAAGGAAAAATAAACCCCCATCCATAAACCCATATAAAAACAAAGAAGAATGATGGGCAAAAACACCCCTTATAAAATATGGAATCCTTTATATTCCCAGCCATGGGATGGTAGCTAGGAAACGAAATTTAAACGAATATCAACGACATAGACTTATAGAGACAGAAACTGAAACACACACATCCATATACATACATTTAGCTGAGGAAGAAGTTCAGTAACCGCCACCAAAACGAATGACTCTGATGATTTTAGGCTTCAGTATTACGGTTACTGGGATATTGTATGCATCATAGAAACGCGCTCGTAAATATTTGAGAAAAAAAAGTTTAAACCAACATATGTAATATTTGGCTGGTATTGAAAACAAATGTTTAAATGATTAATTAAAATTAAATTTTAGAATTGAAAATTTAAAAAAAAAACTACGGAAAATTTAATGCTTTAGTGGAGAAAGAAAATTTGGCATTTAAATTTATGCGATTTTTTGTGTCTAGTTCCTTTTGCAACAAGACTAGCCGGGCATAATTTTGTTGTATTTTTTTTTTAAACTCTTTTTTCTTGTGTTGTTGTTGTGTTTTTTTGTTCGTTGGAGTTGCCAGTGTTTGGTGGTGTATCAGTGTCTAACTATATTTCATCCCTTATTTTTCTTGCTGTTTTTCATTATCCTTAATAAAATTGTTGTTGTTTTTGTTATTATTGTACAATATGAGCATTAACAAACAACTCTTGGACTCTTTATAAAAAAAAGGAAATATTTTCATTAAAAACGCAATAAATTTAATTAAAAGAATAAAGAAATTTTAAACAAATATTGTTTAGATTAAAAAAAATATAAAAAATTAATAAAAAATAAACAAGAAAATTGTTTAATATTAAATAAAATAGCAAAAAACCAAAAGTTCCTTAGCAACTCCACCCAAATTTTAATTTCTAAAGAAAATATTTAAAGAAACCGCTGTTTTTTATATAAAAAAAGTTAAAAAGTGTTGAAATATAAAAGTTAAAAAGAAATTTTAAACAAAATTTGTTTAAAAATCATTAGAAAAATTGTATACATTTTCTATAAAACAACAAATTCAAAACCGACCCACCCTTTTGTTGTCAACAGCCGGAAAAATAACGAAAATTTTTGAGTATTTAAATTCTCAACAATCTGGCCATTTGTGTGTGAGTGTTTAAGTGAGTTAGAGCTGAAGTTTTAAGGCTCCTTTTTGAGTGAACAAACATTTTCTTCTGCCCCACCAGCAACCTACCAGCAACTTTAGTTACTCTAAAGGGAATTTGCTAAAACAAAAAACACAACTCTTTCCCTAACATATGTATAAATGTTTTTGGAACTAAATTAAAGGATTATCAACCGTTTCCCCATTACGCCAAATGTACTTGCCAGTTTTTGTGTCACTTTGCTAAACGGCCAACAACTATAACATCAATTTAGCCCCCCTTCAACCCCCCTCAAACCCAACTCCTTAAGTTGTGTGTTGCTGCTATTGCTGCTGCTTACCATAGGGGACAACACTTCCACTTGAGTGCATCATCATTTTAACGCCAAGTGGGTTTTTGTGTTGTTGTTCGGTTTAGTTTTTTTTTTAACAGCAACCAACATATTTAAAGCAGGTATTAAAACACTTGTTTTAAATACCAACAACAACTACGAGCAACCACGACAACATCAAATTTAGGTGAGCTGCAATTAATTAATTTTTTTTTAATTATTTATAATTGTTTAACATTTAAAGCGAAACTCTACTCTACTACTTGCTTTATTATATGTCTATAAGTATTTATCCTAGATTATCCTTTATTCCTAACTTCCTTGTCGGCCTTTATTTCAATCAGTGTGTGTTTGTTTAGTTTCCATTTTCTATTGATCCCTTCCGCTTGGTATATCCTTACATTATTCCATGTCCAGTTTTTCCTCTTCAGTTATAGTTGCTGCTAACACAGTATATTTTTTATTTGCATTGAATTGTGTATATCGTCGGTTGAAATGTTAGAGGTATAAGGGAGTAAGGTTTGGGATTATGTTACAATATTATTGAGTTAAATTTGTGGAAACAGAGCCGAACCTAATGTTGTGCCTAAACCGAAACAATATAAAGGTGCCCTGGTCATTTCTATCTTGTATTTTTATCTTGAGCAGAAAAGTGTTTTTGAGGAAACAGTTTTTTTTTTGGATAGTTTTTGAATATATTTAACATAAAGCAAGCCTTATTTCATATGCAATAAAACCCCAATTTTGAAAATGAAAAAAGACCCCAACGAAATGAAATAACACCCCATTATTGGGGTCTTATTTCACATAAAATAGAATCCCAATTTCTAAAATGAAATAAGTCCCCAAACACAGTGAAGGTGATCAAAACCAATTGGGGGTTTCAAATGGTCTGCTATAAGGTCATATTTTCATAATGTCCGATAGTTTAAACACATTTTTGTTGTTTTTCAAACAAAAATGTTTTAAACTAATAACACTTTTTGAACTATTTTTATTGTTTTATCATAAAATAACACTTTTAAGACTTTTGGATGAAATAACTATAAGGGTCCTCATGTAAACGCTTAAAAGCCTCGCAAACTGTGCAATCTGTGCATTTTTACACTCTCGCAAATGAAATGTCAAAAAATGTATGGAAATTCGTTTGCACAACTCCGATAAGTTTGCGCGACAATTTAGACTCGCAAACTTGAATTTATTGTGCATTTGATGAATCAGCTGCTTTTGTTTACTTTTATTTATAAGAAATAAAAATCAAATAAAATATAAAAATTTTGTGCATGTGAAAATTGTGTAACTTTGGAACAGAATGATTGTATTAAATGACATTGTGTATGAAAACATTAACCAACAGCTAGAACATAAACAAAGTCCTCCAAACTATGTATACCACCGTTTGTTCCAAAGATTTAACTTTCATTCAACATTTTAAAATTAAAATTTATACAATTTGAAAAAAAAATTATTAAAGCTTTTGTTGAATTTATGTATGTATTTTTATTTGACAAATATAAATTTTCTGTATAAACTTGCACAAAATTGAAAAGGTGGGTTCATGAAACATGTCGCGCAAATTTGCCCATTTGCACAAATGGGAAACTTAAGCGTTTAAATGGGTACCCTTAATTTAAAGTTTGTATTTGAATTGAAACGGAAAAATAAATACAAAAAAATTGTTTAAAGTGCAAAAAAAAGGAATTTCGGTTAATCGGTTAATCGACATAAATTAATCGGTTTATTTGTTATTTGAAAATCGGCAATTTCAAATTATGCGAACCAATTATGTGCACTTCCACTTGGAGACCATAAGTTCCATTGTGATTCCCTTCAAAAGTCAGATTCAGAGAAAAAGTGGACATAAAGAAAAGAACGAAGAAGGAAGTTGGTGTCTTAGAGATATCAAAAGGAGAAACAAAAAGAAGAATCGAAATCTGCATAAAGAGTGGTTATAGATTTGAATTCACCGTAAATAGAAAACCTATTCCCCTCAAAAAATATAGTATGTTACCCAATTTACAACCAGCAACATTTCCAAGTTCATCAAGAACTTGGGAGTGTTCGGGCAGCTGCACATAATTGCTCTACTGTCTCTATATCCCCATACACTCTACAAAAATCCTGTGTGCTATTATTCCATTTACCTAGAAACGCCTCAATTAAACAGTGACCGGTTATCACTCCAACTAGAATTCTGAGATTACACACCTATCCCACCCAATTAGTGTTTTGGTTGCCTTTGCATCCAGTTTTGGAGGCTTTCGACAATCCGTCCTGCTTTTCCAGGATTGGTTGGAGGAGTCACGGAATCTTTCAAAGAATACCCTGTAGTAGTAACAAATAAGAGGTCTTACTCCCCGGTCTCTAATACAGGCCTATATTATGACAAAATTATTCATCATAAATATGGTTGTCACAAACATAAACTTGTTTACTGTATCCAAATATATGGTTGATACAATCATATGAATCGTTAATTAACCATATTATGATTACCACAATCATGTAAATAGATACTGTGACTATAATATTGTTAAAAAACTTGTAACAATGTTGAAATGGTTACAGTAAACATGCACTACTATATTTTCTACATAAATTGTCACTACAGACCCCGCTGTGGCTTTCCAGATCGCGAAGATCACTGCCGTACCATTTAATACCGTTGTCGACCATATAAACCCCAGCTCCCGTATCAGAGTCCATCTTGGATTCATCAGTGAAAACTGAACCCTGTTCGAACAGTTTATCAGATTTAATCCATTCATCCCTACTGTGGGTGAGACACCAAAGTCGCGACCATATGATCTGAGATTCTCGTGGGAATATTAGTAGAAAGATTTAGGTGCATATAAAACTTGTTTATGTCCAATTTCATGAAATATTCATTTGCCTCGAAGGGAAAAATGCTATCGTGATATTTCCCTGAACTTTTCATTCACAATAGTTGATTTTGTTCGCAACAGTTGTTTATTGTTTACAAAATTCCATCTAAAAATTTCTCAACATGGGGAAGTTTTTCATGTGAACAAAGTTTATGAACGAAAAATGGTAAAAGGGAACATATTTCATGTGAAATATTGATTCGCGATAAGGGTGATTATAAGACAATTATGAACGTTCAAGTAATTTCTGAGTACTAGGGACAAATGTTGCCCGATTTTCGTTATACTTTACAGTATAATTTCAGAATAATTATAATTAATTTGTGCAAAAATCAGGATTGCCGCATAAATAACATATTTATGACTGTTCAAACAGTATGCTGGCGGGGTCATTTGCAATACCAAACATATCTTATCAACAGAGAGTATTTGTGAAAAATGTCAGCCAGCTATCACCTTTCGTTTGGGTCCCATCATTTTTTTAACAGACAGACGGACTTAGCTAGATCGACTAAGTATTTCGTAAGCATATACATATTTACTTTTATGGGTCTGTGATGAATATTTTGGTGTGCTACAAACGGAATAACAAAATCAATATACCCTTCCATCTTTTTTGATGGTGGGTATAAAAATAAGTTTTCAGGTTTAAGCTATGATATTGTTACGTTTTTATCTTTTAAATAAACCGGATACTTTCGATTTCAAATAAAAACGGTTTAGTAGATTTAAAATTCTAATAACTCTTTATCCAAATTTACACAACAACCGTTTAAATAAAATACACATTTATAATTCACAATAATACACACACTTAAATTACACTTCATAATGTATATAAGACAGTAGATGTTAATTCTAACAGCGCCTATGATAAACTGACTTAGCGCCTGCAACCTCTACCAATATTTATACACAGTGCCATCTTCCTTCCAGTAGCTTCATGAATGATCTTAACGGACAAACTAGAATTACATTTTACATTTTAACCGTAGACAATAATTGTTTATTCCAAACCAAAACCTTTCCAACATCGTATACAACGCCATAGCAATTCGGACTGACAATGGGTCATAATCTGGAAAAATATTTTCAACCCGAGTTTTGTTTCCAAAAAAAAAAATTTTATCACAAAATTTTTTTCAAATTTATTTTTTTCAGGCAAACAAATTTTTCAACAAAAAAATGTATTTCACCAAAAAATATTTCGAATCTTTACCTGAAAGGTTTATAAGAATGGGCACAGCCTCAAAAATGAGTAAACACTAGGGTATTCAATCGATTAACCGTTAATCGGTTAACCGATTAATTTTTGTCGGTTACCTGTTCGAATAATTTAAAATTGACGATTTTCAAATAACGAATAAACCGATTAATTTGTGTCGATTAACCGATTAACCGAAATGTCTCCTTTTTGCACTTTATACAGAATTATTTTTTAAAATTTAATTTCTTAACTCGTGAATATTCCATTCTAGCAATAGTTATTTGAAGTATAGACGGAAACTGAAACTAAGGAATTTGGAAATGACATTTTTTCTAGAATATTCTATGAACTTTGTGATAATGAGTTGAAGGACGACATGGTAATAGACGAAATTAAAGACATTACTGAAACGAGTCTTTAATCAGTACTTAACGATACTATTAAAGTATTCAAAATCTAAAAAAATATGCTTAGAAAAAATTAAAAAAGATCGTGCCTTATTTTCGCTTTTTCCAAATCTACAATCAGTGAGATAGTTTTTTCAAGTCAAGTTTAATTAAAACTAAAAAAATCGTTTAAGATTGAAGCATTTAAATTACATTCTTTTTTAAAAAGATTATTTCAGAAGATCTCCTTAAAATCTAAAAAAAGAACTCACATGTGTATATTTTTATTTATTGTTTTGTTGAATTATTATGTTTTGTTTGTTTTTTATGTTTTTGTTCTTTTTAGTAACAAAATGCTTATATAAGTATACAAAATCCGCGTTTTTCTTTTCAATTTAAAATTAAAATAGAAATTATTCGGCTAATCGAATAATTTAATATTAACCGATTAAATCTAAACCCCGATTAATTATTTGCTCGATTAACCGATTAATCCAGAAACCCGATTAATTGAATACCCTAGTAAACACCTCAAATTATTTGATTTCTTTAAGATAATGAAAATCCTAAAATCTATCAGCCATCGATTAAAATTTAAAAGTTTCGGTTTGTTGGAGATTCGGTTCAGGAAAAAAAAGATTAAAGTCGGACTAAAAATTTATTGTAGAAGTAAGAATTTAATATTTCTTATTAATTAGCGAAATAAACATTATTTTTTTGTTTTCCTCGTTATGTATTTTTTTGTTATTTTAAAAATTTATTTAGCCGCCCGGTAGCTTCCCCCGGTAGCTATTTACTAATGTTAGTTCTTCAAGTTTCTCCAACCCACATACACCTGCCTGTTCCTATTTATTTGCAAATAAAATATCTAAATTTGTACAGCATACTTTAGGGAGCTTTTTTTTATTACAGTTGATTGGAGTCAAAAATTTTTTTTCCAAGTTTTACCCGGAATTTTTAGATTTTTTCGAATCGAATAAAAAAAAATCAGAAAAATCGCTCCAGCCGTTCTCACGTGATGCCATTACATACATGGACCATTTAATTTTTATATATATAGATAGATATTTTTCAAAACTTATTTTTTTGAATCCTTTTGTTTATGTCCTTCTCCGCTTTAAGCATCCATATGGATTTTTTGATTGTGCTATTTTCACTCTGTTTTCATATAAACACTCAAATGGGACAGTATTTTTTTGTTGTTGACCATTAAATTTGAATAACGGCTATTTTTGTTGTTAAATTTTTTCCTTTTTCAATTTATGGGATGTTTTAGCAAAAATTGCATGAGTTATTTATTGCCTAACAGTATCGTAGACACCAGGCAATTTGTCGATATAAAAAAAAGAATTTTTCAAAAATAAATTTTTCAAAACAAAAAAAAAAAGAGTTGGATGATTTTAAAATAAAAGAAAAACTTAGATACCAGAATAAATTAAAGCTTTTAGTTAGAATTGGCAAACAAATATTTATATGTAATTCGTTAATCTTGAGAAAAATTATTATAAAAATCTTTAAATTTGACAAGTACCAAAGCAAATGTTCTTCAAAAATTTAATTCGCAAATCTCCCTTATTAAATCAGTTCAGCATTTGTCTTAGTCATGTGCCAAAATCTCAGTTCACTGAACTCTTCATCATCTTTAAAATAACACAAATTAACTACATGATGGATTTCAATACAAATGTAAGTGGGAATTGCTGTTTCACTATTTTTCATGACAAAATCACGCACACCCCCAGACACATGACAAGGATTTGAGCGATAATCAAACGCATTTTTCTTTTCCTGAAAAATAAAATGTTAAGTAAGGGTAAGTTCACGAGTTTAGATGTGATAAAGGGAGACAGTTTTCTACAAAGGAAGTATTTAAAGCATAAATAATGCACAAACTATTTTCTAAATCATTAGAAACAATCAATAGTTTAAGGATTTGAGGGGATATGAGCTAAGGAAGGGTGTCTGCAATAAGTGGGGGATGAAATGGTGACAAATGTCAAATGTAAACAGCTGTTGGGTTTGAGAGAGGAATACAAAGAAATTTTTAAACAAAAATAATAAATAATTGCGGTAGAGAACGTATTCACATTTTTCAAATATTTTATGAAATAAACCAGTAACCAGTATTATGAGCGAATGCTTTTCAACAAAATATTTGCTTAAAACCCTAAACAAAATATTATTTTATTCAACCTTCAAAATTAATAATATTACACAGGTCAACAGCAAAAAAGGGATTGAATAATCACTATATAGATTTGATGAACCATGGCTATCTAAGTACAAAAATGGTAAAAATTTTCAAGATTTTTTTTAAAAAAAATTTAGTATTGAATTGAAATTTACATAAACTTTAATCCGTTTATATATTGCGTTTCAATCGGCTCAGTAGTTTCGGAGTTATAATAACAAATTGATGGAAAAAATATATTTTTTACATGAAAATAGCTAATTTTTTTGTATTAAAAAAATCATTAAAAATTGAAAACGGCAAAAATTGTTTAGATTTATTGCTTTATCGCAAAGCTACATGTAGTAGGAACAAAATGAGATATTGATCATAAAAATCGATTGATTATTTTCGAATTTATTCACATTTAAGTGAATTCGCTCATTTTCACAAAATTTTCGTTTTTTGTTTGATATATATAAAATTAAGTAGTTAATGTTCAGGTTTCGATTGATTGAATTTTGAAAACATTTTCCCCTTGCTATGTACAAATTTTCACATATATATTGCGTTTCAATCGGCTCAGTAGTTTCGGAGTTATAATAACAAATTGAAGCAAAAAATATATTTTTTTACATGAAAATAGCATTTTTTTTGTTTTAAAAAAATCATGAAAAATCGAAAACGGTAGAAATGGTTCAAATATATTACTTTATCGTAAAGCTACATGTAGTAGGAACAAAATGAGATATTGATCATAGAAATTGATGGATTATTTTCGCATTTATTCACAATTAAGTGAATTCGCTCATTTTCACAGAATTTTAGTTTATTGTTTGATATACATAAAATTGAGTAGTTAATGTTCTTCTTTTGAATGATTGAATTTTGAAAACAATTTCCCCTTGCTATGTACAAATTTTCACATATATATTGCGTTTCAGTCGGCTCGGTAGTTTCGGAGTTATAATAACAAATTGAAGCAAAAAATATATTTTTGTATGTGAAAATAGGATTTTTTTTTGGTTTTAAAAAATCACGAAAAATCGAAAACGCCAGAAATTGTTCAGATTTATAACTTTATCGCAAAGCCACATGTAATAGGAACAAAATGAGATAGCGATCATAAAAATCGATTGATTATTTTCGAATTTATTTAAAATTAAGTGAATTCGCTCATTTTCACAAAAATTTTGTTTTTTGTTTGATATACATAAAATTGAATAGTTAATGTTCTGCTTTCGATTGATTGAATTTTGAAAACATTTTCCCCGTGCAATGTACAAATTTTCACATATATATTGCGTTTCAATCGGCTCAGTAGTTTCGGAGTTATAATAACAAATTGAAGTAAAAATATATTTTGCACGTGAAAATAACATTTTTTTTGTTTTAAAAAAATCATGAAAAATTTAAAACGGCAGAAATTGCTCAGATTTATTACTTTATCGCAAAGCTACATGTAGTAGGAGCATAATGAGATATCGATCATAAAAATCTATTGATTATTTTCGATATTATTCACATTTAAGTGAATTAGCTCATTTTCACAGAATTTTAGTTTTTTGTTTGATATACATAAAATTGAATAGTTAGTGTTCTTCTTTTGAATGATTGAATTTTGAAAACATTTTCCCCATGCTATATACAAATTTTCTCATAAATATTGCGTTTCAATGGGATCAGTAGTTTCGGAGTTATAATAACAAATTGAAGCAAAAAATATAATTTTTACATGAAAATAGCTAATTTTTTTGTTTTCAAAAAATCATGAAAAATCAAAAAACAGCAAAAATTGTTCAGATTTATTGCTTTATCGCAAAGCCACATGTAGTAGGAACAAAATGAGATATTGATCATAGAAATTGATGGATTCTTTTCGAATTTTTTCACAATTAAGTGAATTCGCTCATTTTCACAGAATTTTAGTTTTTTGTTTGATATACAGAAAATTAAGTAGTTAATGTTCTTCATTCGACTGATTGAATTTTGAAAACATTTTTCCCATTCTATCTACAAATGTTCACGTATATATAGCGTTTTAATCGGCTCAATAGTTTCGGAGTTATAGAAACAAATTGAAGAAAAAAATATATTTTTAACGTGAAAATTTTTTTGTTTTAAAAAAATCATGAAAAATCGAAAACAGCAAAAATTGTTCAGATTTATTGCTTCATCGCAAAGCCACATGTAATAGGAACAAAATGAGATATCGATCTGGAAAATCGATTGATTATTTTCGAATTTATTCACAATTAAGTGAATTCGCTCATTTTCACAAAATTTTTTTTTTTTTTTAATATACATAGAACTGAGTAGTTAATGTTCTTCTTTAGATTGATTGAATTTTGAAAACATTTTCCCCGTGCAATGTACAAATTTTCACATATATATTGCGTTTCAATGGGATCAGTAATTTCGGAGTTATAATAACAAATTGAAGCAAAAAATATATTTTTTACGTAAAAATAGGAAATTTTTTTGTTTTAAAAAAATCATGAAAAATCGAAAACGGCTAAAATTGCTCAGATTTATTGCTTTATTGCAAAGCCACAAGTAATAGAAACAAAATGAGATATCGATCATAAAAATGTATGGATTATTTTCGAATTTATTCGCAATTAAGTGAATTCGCTCATTTTCACAAAATTTTTGTTTGATATAATAAAATTTAATTATTTTAATAGGTGAAATAATGGACCGATATGGCGCGATGGAAATTTCAGGCAGCTAGATCCTTTCGTTTGGGCCCTATCGTGTTTTCAAAGACAGTCTGACGGATGGACATATCTGAAGCATCTTAGGATCTTATGAGGCCCCAGAATTTAAATACTTTTTGGTTCTACGACCAATATTTCAATTTACAATATTTCAAGTTACAAACGGAATGATTAAATCAATATTCATCCCCCCTTTCTGATGTTCTATATAAAAACCCCAAACTTTTAGATAAACCTCAACATTTGCATTCGTTTTTTAATTTAATAATTTTAACATTCACCACAAACAACTGTCACAATATGAAATTAATATAATTTATTTTGTGTGTCAAAAACATTTGGCGCCAAATTTTATGTTTTCTTTTTGTTTTTTTTTGCTTAAATCCTAATTGAAAATTTCTTTCGAAGATACAAAAACAACAAAAAACGTACAGAATAACATATTTTACCGTTTCTTTCTTTGATAGTTTTTTTTTTTAAGGAACATACGATTTTGTATGACAAGCTTCATGAGTCACTTATCGAAGACAAGCAGAAGAAGTAGAGAGAAATGAGCATGATTTATGGCTTGAGGATTTAAAAGACCACACAAAAATAATCAAATTCGAAAGCAAAATGTGTTCCTTTTTTTATTGTATTTTATATGTATTTAAATATAAAGACAACAACTTGCCGATAAACAAACAATCGTGTTAATATTTTTGCTAATTTGTCAGCGTGGCACAGGATTAAAACAAAATAAAAAAATAACGAAATTTCCATTGAAAAAAGTGAAACATTCAGATATGGCAACAACTACTTTGGTATTTAAATCAAGGTGTCAATATTTAATGAAACACACAGGTTTCATTATGATTCAGTTTGAGGTTTTGTTTGGTAAAAGGAAAAAGAAGATCGTAAACATGTATAAATTTAAGAGGATTAAATTGGTTTTAATATTTAAAATATCTTAAGGATCACACTAAAGGCTCGAAAAAACTGTTATACGGAATTGAAGACTATGATGATAACCTACATCGTAGTTCGTTGGCTAAACGTGATTTAAAGTTAAAATTCTAGGTAATGTTAATTATGGTCCATTGGTGTTTTATGTAACGGCTGTTCGGGCCTTTGTTGTGAGAAAAATCAACAAGAAATAAATATTTAGCATTAAAAAGGGATTGAATTCTTTATTAATATACTTTTCATATGGATCAATACTCGTTCCAATACATTCAATCCAATTATAAAAGAATTTATTCGCATTCCCTGACCCTGCTAATTATCTCGGATTTACGGGGCCAAATTATGGCTGCTCGGCGTAGTAGTATTATCCCTTTTTGTTGTAATAGAGTTCTTTATCTGGGGATTCTGTATGGATGTTAAACCCTAGAAATCGTTCTACTTCAACTAAGCTGGAAGTTTTTGGTAGAGGATCATTCCTTTTTATGATTTGTTTGTTCAAAAATCACTTATTTAAGAAGTGAAAAGAGTCCTGTTAGATGAGTCGAGGACTAGAACGATCAGATATGGTTGTAATAGCAGAATTTTTACAAGTCCATGGAATTGTGTTAACTACTTCAACTGGATGTGTCCATAAATCTGTTATGCAGTTAGTGAACTGTATTTGGCAGGACGGTTGAAAGTGTTGGAAATGTAATAGGAACAAATAGACCTTCTAGCCTGATGATCCATCGTGACCTCCGTTGGGCGTCTGGTAAAGGCAGAGGACAGACTTCGAGTGCGAGATTCATACGGCAATCTTCGGACTCGAAATTTATAAACAGTTTGTTATAACAGTCGGTTTTATACAAGTCCATGGATTTGTATTACTTCAACTGTATGAGTCCATACTGAAGTTTTTGAAATATATTTGGCTGGGTATTTAAAAATGTGGGGTATTTCATATTAACAGTAATACCTTCTAGCTTGTTGCTCCATCCTGTCCTCAGTTGGGCGTCTACCATAGACAGTGGGTGATCTCCTTGTAGTAGATTCGTACATTGTCCTTCAGCGGCAGAATTGATGTTACCTATGCGAAAATTGTTGGAATATATCAAGTAAGAGTTGCGATCCTGCCTGATATATTTCTGGAGAGCCTTCAACAGTATGATGACGATGTTTCCTCCGATGATATTCAAGAACCAAAAGGAGGTTGTCTACCTTGAGAGAAAAACCATTGTTGTCTACTGAAGAAAGTGTTAAGAGATTAATTGCATTTTGACAGTTATTGATTATCACTCAACGAATGTGAGTCTGATGTACTATCGTGGTCAAATTTGGGCTTATCCTTCAGCCGCAAAATTGATGATGCCTCTAAGAAAATTGTACAAATCTATCAAGTATGAGTTACGATCAAATTGATCCTACACATACCTCTGCACGATCGCCTCGTACAAACGTAGATCCTGCCAGGCATGTCTCGGGGAGCATTCATGGTGTCGATGTTTGGATAACTTTTTTCGATGACATTCTAGAAGAAACTGTGGCGTTAACATGCTGTTTTCGGAAGCAACATTTCATTCTTTTTAAGATAGTGCTAGGAGGTTATATGAAGGCCGCCTGTGATAGTCCTCAAGGCTGTAATTTGACAGCTTTTGATTGACTATCACTCAACGAAGGTGGCTAAACTGAAGCAGTGCAATTGACTGCTGATCGACCAATTGTATTTTGGATAGCCAACAATATTTCTTTAGTTGCAGGCTGGCGATTTCAGTGTGTGATTGCGGTTCCGTGAACTGATGATGTAAACAGGCTGTCAGAAGTATCTCCCATTTTATGTGGTTCACTATTTGAATTTGTAAGCTTAGTTTACGTTCCAGCAAAAATTGGCTATTCGCTCCGAAAGGACTGGACTTTTAGCACACATCCCCCCCAAAGATTGTGAACTTATCGACTTAGCTGTTTTAAGCGAAAAAGTTTATGCAATGGAAGAACTCTCGACGACCTGTTCCAAGAAGCGCAACGTTTTGATTGAATTTTATAAATCTAAAAATTTTGAAATACTTTACCTCATAACTCATCAACGTCGTTGCCACTCTAAATGATGGTGTAAGAAAGCGAGAACGTCTCCTTTCCATTTCTTTATAAAAGTTGTTTAGAGAGGTAGAAGATAAACAGGATCGGTAACCGGAACCCTCCCTGAGAGTATTTTTATTAATTCTAGTTGGCTGCACATTTGCATTTGATTATAATTCACTATTCATCTCTGAGAGAACTTTTGTATACCTCTAGGTGATTTTGATTATTTGTCTCTAAACATTGCGATCAACAGACAATTAACGATCCATCTCTTCATATTTTTGCGCATTTTTTATGTTCTGGAAGAGTGAAGAATTTTTCGAAAGGTCGAGTGCCTTGATGACCATGCATTCACAAGACCTCTCTTAATGTAAGCTTAATTCTACTGTGGTTATGGGAATTTGGCAGAATCAGGTTACAATCTGCTGATAGTTGACGGGTCAGCTAGGAGAGCAGAAAAGCTTCGAGTGTCGTTACCTGAAGCATTGTTGAAAACTCCGGTTTTTCTCATGACCCGTGTTATTTTAAGGGGAGAAGAGATTCAAGTTCTTTCATGTCAGTTTACAAGAGGAATATCAGTCTGCAGGATTGTTCCTCATACTCGATTTCCTGAGTTTCTTTTCCGATGATTTTTCTTAATTCTAGAACAAGTCTGGTTTTTCAACGAAAATATGCCTATGTCGATTAATTCTATCGTGGTTCTGTGCATTTCGCATAATCTGGTGACAAGCTGCTGATAGTTGACGATTCAGCTAGGAGACCAGAAAAGCTTCAAGTGTCGTTGTCTGAAGGATTGTCGAAAATTCCGGTTTTTTTCGGATTTAAGCCTCTTGCAAACTCCCGCAAGATCCATGTTATTTTACGGGGAGAAGAAATTCAAGTTCTTTCGAGTCAGATGACAAGAAAAATATCAGTCAGCAGGATTGTTCCTCTCTCACGTTCTCCCGAGTTTAAGCATACGTATTTCTATTCCGTTGAATTTTGTAAATTCGTCCAAAATTTAACTCCAAAAGTTAATGAATAAACAAGCACTAGAATCCGATTGAACATTCGATTTCGAATTAAACCACTATTCGGATGTCAGCCAGTATTTTAAGAGATAGGATAGGAAAATGTCCAGAAGTTCTCTCAAAATCCCATTTCTCTTAACAAGACAAATGTAGTTCACAATGAGCTGAAATATTTCGATTTGTTTCGGTTTAGGCCGATTAATGATTTTTTGATCGAATAATAGGTGTCAACTAGGGTATTCGAATTATTGGATTTTTCTCTTGTTCGAATAAAACGATTAATTCGAATAAGAGATTTTAAATTGTTCGAATAATTCGATCACACGTTTAAAATTAATCGAATTATTCGAATAATTTAAATTTTTTAAAAAAGTAAAGAATGAAGTTTTGGTGTCAGTTTTTTAATATTTTATTGTTAAAGAAAAACAAAAAATAACGTTAAAGTTATCAATTCAAGTATTGATAATGATAAAAAACATTCGAAAACAAAGTCCATCATTAAATTTTCAACAGAAATATTCTGATCAGATTAACTCCCGAACAATCTACAAAACAATTGACTAGCAAACCCTTTAGATTCCGTTTTGAAGCTATGCTTTAAAAAATTTTAACTATGCTTTAAAAACTAAACGTATTAAGAAGTTTTTTGTGTCGTATTAATTCGAGTTTTAAATTGAGTAACTAATTCTTTAGTAAATTAATTATTCACTATTTCTAAATTACTTATAACAAATTGTATTATACATCAAGCTCTATTCAACTAAGTTAATATTTTGATTATTAATTGCGATTCTTCTAATATTTCGCCAGCTAAATAAGAAATATTTTATTCCGTACCTTTTATTTTCATTGGTTCAAGTCCTAAGTTAAAAATTTTGAAAGATTTGCTTTTAGAATTGTAACTTCTTGGAGTAATATTTATATATTTATAGAAGGAGCTATCGGAACACTCATCTACAGTGATCGAAAGTCCCTTTGTCGTTAGTTATTTGTCGGATTTCAGAAACAATACAATTGCGAGTCATTATTACTTATATAAATTTGAAATTATGAAAAATTTTAAGCAATTTAATAAATTTAAATATATATGAACATTTATTCGTTTTATTCGATTATTCTACATAAAATTGTTCGAATTATTCGTTATTCGAAAATGTCCATTTTTGAATTGTTCGAATAATTATTCGTAAGAAATTATTCGATTAATCGAACGATCATTAGTCGAATGAATACCCTAGTGACAATAGTCATTGGCAAGACAATTCCGTTTTATTTAAAGTGTTAGAACTAGAACACAGCCTTATTAAAAAGGGAGCTGTCACGTGGTCAGTTCTACATATCCTGCATAAATAGATATCTTATCTCTCTAAAGTATAGGCGTATTATTATTAATGATTTACAAGAATATTACATAAGTAGACCCAAATAAATATTATGACATACGCACACAATTAATATTTACACAATATTTCTTGCATAAAAAATGTTTTTTTTTTGTCAGCCACATAATGCAGACTTAAAGGAGCCTTTTGTTCGTGGCCTTTGTTCTTTTGCTCCAATATATAATATAAGCCATCATCAGACTTTGATCTTATTATTCCACACGTACCCTCTCGTATTAGCATCTGTTTTTGAAATTTATTGTTTCCAACAAATTCTTTAATAAACCACAATGACAACACTTGCACAATTAACTTAATAATATTGCACTATTTACTTACTTGCTAAATTTTCTCAAAATTAATCAATATTCCTCAAGTTTCCTTTCTTAACTTTGCTTTAAAACCACATCAGCCAGCATTATTTTGTTAAACATTTGTGCTCCATTAACTTGTCGTATTGTTGTCCTTTTAACTCATTATGACAGATAATTGTAGTTACAGCTGCTGTTGCTGTTGATATTGCTGATACAGATCATTTCGTGGTTTTTGTTTAAATTGTTGAGTATTTATCGATTTTTTTTTTGTGCGTTTTAAACTACTAAACGTACTTTTAATCACTTGACATCTGCTAGTGCGTAGCTTCAATATGGGGGTTTGAGGTTTTTGACTTAATGCGCTTGTACTCACTCGTTTTGAAAATGATTGACAATTTTGTGGCTCATCATTTATTTGCCAATTTGCCAGGATGAGAAGTGGGGCTTTAAGCAGGCAGTCATTCACTCATGATTAATGACATTGAAAATTATGTAGTGTTGTGCCATGTTTTTTTTTTGTTTAAATTTAGAAAACTTCACTTTTTTGTTATGGTTTTATAAGTATTTTTAGCGAATTATCCAATAATCACTTTGACACCAGATGCTATTGAATTGAGTTATTTCAATATTTGATTGACAGAGTTTTTTCATGACCGACAACATGCAATTTTATACATTTATTATTGATAGAGACATATGTCTCTTATTTTCGGTTGCTTTTAAAGTAAAATATATGGGACATAGACATAGAGCGGAAGCTTTGCTGCCAAAAAACAACTCAACTGTTTAGAAAACGAAGTGAAAAGCGTCGAGCTTTGCGTTTTCTGCCCGTTCAGTGTTGGCTTCAAGTAATATGGACGTGACAATAACCAACGCTCTTATTTAGGTATGGATGTAAACTGTATGAATTCAAAACCAAGAGTCTTCCAATAGGGACTTCCGAACTTTAACTGTTGATAGCGGTCATCTGTCGAATTGGCTGTCATTAATTCAGATTGTTTTGCCAAATCACCATGGACGGACATAGCGATCAACAACACTTGCAAATGATAAAATTGCTTTATCAAAATGGGTGTTGTGATCAGGCAACGTTCAGAGCTCGTCGTCCATTTTACCGTGAGACCCATTTCTGTATGAATGGGTACGCCAACAAACAAAAATGACGAATTTGGGATGATGCCTATCCTCCACATGAGATCCAAGAGTGTCAAATGCATTCCGAAAACGTGACTGTTTGATGTGGATTGGTCCATATTTCTTTGAGAACGACGTTGGTCAGGCCATCACCGTCAACAGCGAGCGGTATAGGTCGATGATTACCAACTTCTTTTTGCCTGAATTGGATAATATGGACTCCAACGATGTGTGATCGCATTGGATATTCTGCACAAACGGTTTGAGGGCATGGTCATCTCATGTGGAGGTGATGTGAACTGGCTACCGAGATTGTGCAATTTGACCACGTTAGACTTTTTCCTGTGGAGTTTTCTTACATGTGATCGCATTCGATATTCTGAACAAGCGAATTGAGGGCATGGTCATCTCACGTGAAGCTGATCTGAACTGGCCACCGAGATTGTGCGATTTGACCCCGTTAGACTTTTTCTTGTGGGGTTTTCGTAAGTCACAGGTCAATGCGAATAAGCCATAAACCACAGCGGACCTCTAAGCCAACATAACCCATGCCTTCGGTCAAATTAAGTCGGATTTAAGCGCCAGAGTCATGGAAACGCTTGATTTTATATTCCCTATATTATGGCATCGAAAGGCCTTTCAAACGATTAACAAATCTCAATGATATCTCACACAAACTCTATTTTATTTAAATTTGTGTGTGATTTGAGTATTTTTTTTTTTCAAATCCTCATTAAATCGACCCAATAAAGCCGGAAAGTTTCCACATACCGAAGTGACCACTGAGTCATGTGTGATGCAGCTTCCACAATCTCTCCCACTTTCAATCTCCTATCGGGCAACACCATATCGGGAATTTTTTCAATTGTTTCGGCTGTGGAGACCACAACTGGACGTCCAGAACGTTCGACATCTTCTGTGCTTGTACGGCCACAACGAGATTTAGTAAACCACTTTTTTACCATTGAAATTGATGGTTGCAGATCATGCTTAGCCTTGGCTTGAGCGAAATTCACTTTTTTTTAAATTTTCGCCTCAAGTCAGTCAGTAGTCTGCTATCAATGGCTGTCAAACACAAACTAAATGACACAGCTTGTTCAAATTTTGACAGGAGTCAACTGACAGATGCCTTTTGACACGAGGAGTATTGCCATATCCATGTCTATTTTGCTCAGCTGAATAGCCCTGAAGTGTGCTATATTAAGTTAGTGTTATTCAAGATTAGCTCAATGTTAACAGCCAGTAAGTTTTACCTTCCTGTTCCAGGTGATAGTTTCACTATCAACGACTGGTGATAACAGCGGGTTTCGTGCAGTAAAGAAGCGCTGAATTTCATAAGCATAAGTCATTTCGCGTAAAAATGTTTAGAGAAGTGGAAACTAAACAGGAAGGGCAACAGGATTCTATTCTAACAAAGCGACAGTTATTTTTGAAGTTTAAAGGCAACAATTCAAAAACAACTGTCGGCTTCTCAGATAATTCTCGTCTTTGTGGAGTGTAGAATGTACGATGTCGTGAAAGAGTATGGAACAACTGACAGTGTCGAACTGGTGTCTCTTAATTTCACAAGCAACTGGGACATACTCAGATAATTTATGATTTGTGAAGTGTAAACTTTTAGGACGACCTATGTTTTGAAGAACTTAGCTCCACAACAAACGTTCTTTCACGAGGCTTTTGCAGCTTTCAGTTCTGTGAGATCTTAGTGGCAAAGCTGGTAAATTGGTGGTATTGCTGAGGATCTTACAAATGTCATAAAGACATCTCGTGCAGTAAAGAATTTGTGAATTTTACTAAGATAATTATACTCCATAAGTCATCAACATTTTACATTTCCAGTTCTGGTGGTGAGAGGTAGAAATTAAACAGGAATGGCACCAATACTCCATTCTACGCAACCACTTGTTGTCTCTTAAGTTTCTAAACTTCAAAAACTACTGTCGGCTCCTCATATCTTTGAGTTGAGTAGACTGTACGACGTCCTGAAGGAGAGTGGAACTGACAGTTTTGAGCTTTCACGAACGACTGGCGGCTATTCTGGAGATGAAAAGCATTGTGAGTACCCTCTCCAAAGGAGACAATAATCACACCTGTCGGCAATTCCATGTGAAATTTTGTTCACATGAAATATTCATTTCCCTCGAAGAGAAAATTGCTATCGTGATATTCCCATGAACTTTTCATTTACAATAGCTGATTCTGTTCGTAACAGCTGCTTATTGTTTACAAAATTCCATCTAAAAATTTCACAATATGGGGAATTTTTTGACGTGAACAAAGTTTATGAACGAGAAATGGGAAGAGGAAACATATTTCATGTGAAATATTGATTCGCGATAGGGGTGAATGATTTCGATGGTGTTGCCCTGAACTTAAGAAAACTATTTATACCAACTCACAGTGGCTCTATCCTCCATAAAATAGTTGATATTGGAAAACAAAATTGTAGTTTATTGGACGAGAATATTAACCCCTATCGTGAAAAACATGTGAAATTTATGTTCCCATGAAATATCCATTTCCCTCGAAGGGAAAATTGCTATCGTGATATTCCCCTAAACTTTTCATTCACAATAGTTGATTTTGTTCGTAACAGCTGTTTATTGTTTACAAAATTCCATCTAAAATTTCACAACATGTGGAATTTTTTCACGTGAACAAAGTTGATGAACGTGAAATGGGAAAAGGGAACATATTTCATGTGAAATGTTGATTCGCGATAGGGGTGATTGTTTCGTCTTTCTGAGGTCACTGATTCAACCCATTAATTGAACTAGTCGTAGACAACTTGCTATTGATTGACAGCGACTTTATTCGTAAGATCAGATGAGAAGATATTGCGCTTATTATAAGACTGAATAGTAGAAGTGGATCGGTCTTAGAAGCAATACATGTTCAGGAATCCAACGAGATTAATACAACGCTAATCATGTTAAAGAAAGTTTTTAATAGGCTGCTCATAGAACTGTTAAATATATTAAGAACTATATTTTTCCTGTATCTTAAACTCGTTTAAAGCAAACGCATAACTTTATTTAATATTCTTTGTTTATTTTTCGTTAATAAACTAATTATTTGTTAAAATAAAGAACAAACAAAAGTAGCCAACAAACCTGTTAATTTAAATTTATTTGTAATTAATTTCATAACGTGATGTTGACCATAAAATATTTATGTTAACAAAAACGCCACAAAAAAATAGGGTCTCATACCTCTAAATGAAATTTACATTAATTTCACTTCATTCCACATCAAACTCATCGTAACACATACAATTTTTAAGAGTAATTATGATTCATTCCCCAAATGTAACATAATAATCATAATAAATGTGGTTAGAGTTTATGGAAAACATAAACGGACAGACGGACAGACAGAGAGACAGACATACTACGAAATATTCCAACAAATTCCATGGTATTTTACACATGCAACTACTGGGAGGTCCACCATCAAAGACACACTAAACTACAATACAACTAATGGATCTTTTTTTTATTTTATTTTACGTTTAAATATTTTAAACACGTACTGAAATGAAAATAATACAAAAACAAAAAAACAATAATTAAAAATACAAAAGAGACCTTGCGGCAATTGAAAGATCGATCAGATGTTGTAACAAACTCAATTTAACCACATTGTTGCTGAAGTTTGTTGTGGTATGTATAAGTTTGATTAGAATACTGTGTTTGTTTTTTAATGCGCGTCTTTTCAATCAATTGGGTTGACACATTGAATTTCTGAAAAACTATTGGTTTTTCTATAGAATGAAACATGTTTTGGTGGTATTCCAAACTCACTTGCCACTATTGGCCAAGAATTTTTATTTTATTTTGTTTTGTTTTCAAATGAATAGAGCTGTTGGAAAATTAAGACAATTTTAATATTTATAGGTTGTGTTAACTTTGGAATGTTTTAAAGGAAATCGAAATTCCAAAGAGTATAAGGATTTATTTATTTGATAAGGTTTTAAATTAAATCTTAATGATTTAGGGAGACAAATCATTAAGAATTCAGAAACATAAATTTGGTGATTTTTTCAAAGTCTATCCATTCTCGCTCTATAAACATCAGTCTTGTTGTCCAAAAGAAATCCAAAATTCAGCTTTTGTGAAAAACTGATGCCTCAAACCCGAACATGGGAAATGAGAATTTTTCCATAATTTGGCTTTGAGCGACGCATTCTCTGCGAGTTGTTAAGTTTTCCCTAATTAATTTGCCACGTAAAAAGACAATGTAGACATATTATATATCAATGGATAGGGAATTTTGTCTACTTTTCAAAAATATATATAGTTTTTTACAACTATAAAAATCATGGAATACTTTTTTGAAAAATATGACAAAAAATTCTTTTTATTGAATTTTGCGGATACAAATTTTTCAAATTGAAATAAAATTTTTATTTATGAAAATTTTTTAATGGAATTTCACAGTTATGTAGATTTTTCTATTCAAAATAGAAAAATAAAAACAAATTTTGAAATTTGTAATCAAGTATCCCGCAATTTCCCAAAAAATCTTGAAAAATCCCAAAAATGTGATTTTTTCGTTTTTTGGCTATAATATCCATAATAGGGGCAGGGTTATCGGAACCCTTTACAAGATAATTAAGAACTTATTGGGCCATCTAAAATAGGTTACTATATTTTCATATCGAGTATGCGATAAAGTTGAATTAAAAGTTGAATTTTACATAAAAAATAGGCATTTTTTGAATGGACCTGATCCCGTCGGTATCAAAAATTATAAATATTTTTTTCATTTAAAATATTTGGCGTAAAGTTAGCTTTTCAAAAAGTACAAACTCATTATACATCCTCTTAGAAAATTTTTAGATAACTTAAAAAGAATAAAAGTACTTTTTTCCCAAAAAAATTGCGAAAAATCGCCTTTTTTTAATTTTTTTATATTCAAATGAATGTAACTTTGGACTCAGTCATGATTTTTAAACACTTCTTTCTTTATTTGATATATAGATCTATTGTTAATCCTATAAAAGAAAAATGGATAAAATCGGAGAATATTTGGAACCGCGGTCACCAAAAAACTGGTGCAGGGTGGGTAAAAATGTTGAAAATTTAATTTTCAAATGCGAATATCTCCTAAGCTATAAGAGATAATTGATAGCTACGACGAGGTTTTATATGGAACACAAACGAAGAAATAGGATCATTTTAAAAATTGAACATACCCGAGGTGTCCTATTTTGGGAACCGCTGGTTCCGCTCCTGTTGGGGTCATGAGGTCCAAATTCATTCAAATCGGCGTAAGGGTTTAGAAGTTACAGATTTATTTCCCTCTTTTTTTATTCTCATACCACTGTGCGCTGTGGTTTTAGGAATATTCGCATAGACTTGCGAGTTAAGAAAACCCAACAAGAGAAAGTCTAACGGGGTTGAATCGCACGATCTGGGTGACCAGTTCACATCACCTCCACATGAGATGGCCATGCCCTCAAATCGCTAATGTAGAATGCGGCATGTAGCTGTTTAAACCACCATCATCCAATTCAGACCAAAATAAGTTGGTAATCATCGAACTATAACGCTCTCAATTGATGGTGATGGACTGGCCAACGCCGAAAATCCACACAAAACAGTGACTTTTCCGGGATGTATTGGACGCTTTTGGATCTCATGTTGATTGGTATCATCCCAAATTCGAAAATTTTCCATGACGCTGGCGCATAAATAGCAGAGACGTATAGACCTGCGAATTAAAAAGAAACTCCACCATAAAACAGGGTCAAATCGCATGATCTCGGTGGCCATTTCACACCACCTCCACGTGAGAAGACCATGCCCTCAAATTGGTCGTGCAGAATGTCCAATGTAGCATAAGCTTTGTTCACGCTCCACCGTCCTGTTGAAACCACATGCCGTTGGTGTCCATTTTTTCCAATTCAGTCCAAAATAAGTTGATAACCATCGACCTATTGCGCTCGCCTTTGACGGTGATGGCCTGGCCAACGTCGTACTCAAAGAAATACAGCCCGAAATCTACATCAAACAGTGGCTTTTTCGGGATGCATTGGACGCTCTTGGATCTCATGTGGATAGGTATCATGCAAACTCTACAATTTTGTTTGTTGACATACCTATTCATCAAGATAAGGGGCTCCCCGTAAAATGGGCGATTTTTGATAAAAGAATTATGCCATATGCACGTGTTGTTGAACGCTACATCATCCCTTCGTGCTCGATTGGCAAAACAAACTGAATAAATGACAATTCGGCAGATGTAACTTCAACAATATGGCCGCTATCAATTGTCAAGTTCCTATTGGAAGACCCGTTATATAGTTGCTAATATAGTTTAAGAACTGCCTAAAACCCGAAAATAAACCACTATCAATCGAAGATCGTTCTAAATCTGATCGGTTTTTCATCAAAGCTGCCTTTTGGACAACAATATTGAAGTTTGTGGAAAGAATGGAAAATATTGACTGGAAAAGTCTCCAAACTAGTTGTAGACAACCTGCTACTATAGATTGAAAGCAAAATGTTATTGTGCTTATTATAAGGCTTCTTCGGAGAAAGAAAGAAGGACAAAAAGGACTGCCTCACAACCGGAAAGAAACGAAGATCAGTCGAAGATCATTCTAAATATGATAAGTTTTTCTTACAAGCTGCCTTTTGGATTGCTTTTGGATACCAATATTGATGTTTATTGAACGAGAATGGAAAATATTAACAGACTTTGAAAGTCTCGAAATTAATTTTACGACCATCTGAAGCTACTAATTCAGGTTGAATAGTATTACGAACCCACCAGTCAACCTACATACATAGTTGTAGGTAACCTGCTATTGATTGAAAGCAAAATGTGCTTATTATAAGGTTTCTTCGGAGAAAGTCAGAATGACAAGAAGAACTGCCTCATACCCGAAAATAAACCAAGATCATCCGATGATCGTTCGAAATATGATCAGTTTTTCATTAAAGCTGCATTTTGGATTGCTTTTGGATTGAAGTTTATTAAACAAGAATTGAAAATATTGACAGCCTTCAGATTACTTATTTTTTAAATTCACAGAAGGACAAAAAGCACTGCCTCACACCCGAAAAGAAGCCTAGATCAATCGAAGATCATTTTAAATATGATCAGTTTTTTACTAAAGCTAGCTGCTTATAGCCTTTATGCCTTAATGTCAGAATTTAATAGTACAAACTCTTTATAATTTCAAAACTAATAAAACTCATTTCGTTCGTAATGATGTGGCAACTTGTAAACATTTTAAAAAGCTTAATTTTTTCTTGTTACACACTTATAATTCTTACTTACTCATCTTTTTTATTCCTAAAGGCTACGAAAAAACCACCAGTAACAAATACTTGCAACAATATAATGAAAATAAAGAATAACATCAGAAATTAACGAACAAAAAAATACTAAAAACAAAAACCGTAAACATGCCATAAATGTGTTAAAAGCTTGCAAATGTGTGGCCTCCACAACGTACTCAACTCCACTCAACCCTAGAAGTAACACGTTCCATCCTCTTTTCGAATTTCTTTGTCTCACATTTTTTAGTACTTAATAAGCAACTCTGTTTTATGACACACCAGTGGCAGACAGACAGTAAAAAGTGTTAAAATTTCATTTCTACTTGTAAGCCGTAGAAATTAACTTTTTTTTTATTCGTAAGACTCAAATCAGTTTAAGGTTTTTTTTTTAATTTAGCAGAAATCTTTGCAGTCATTGTGTTTTATTTAAACTCATTTTACTAGCACTTTTTACAGCTGTTAAAAAAATTATTATGCACTTTTTTGTTGAACATTTAAAGTTAAGTTTTACACAGCTTAGTCAGCTACCAATCTTTAATTTGTTGCATTCTTCTATTTTTTTTTTCATTTAAATGATGACCAAATGAATGCAAAATTTCAAAAGAGCAGCAAGTAGTTAATTATTTTGCTGAATTATACAAAAACTATCAAATAGTTTTATTAGAAGAAAATAGTTTAACTAAATCCTTTTTAAAGGTTTTTTTATATAAGGCAGGATAAATGTGCTAAATTTCATATTTGTAGCTTTATTATGAAAATGCGAAATTTTTTTTTTCCAATTTTTAACTTTTATTTTGAAATTTTTGTACAATATAAATTAATTTAAAGTATTGGCCGTAGTTAGCTATGACCTTTTCCCATTTTTCTTTGAGGCCAAGAACGAATCAAGCCAATTTCAGATACTCTGGTGTAAAGCGAAGCGTATCCCAGAGAAAACGTTCTACATCGATCGAAACAAATAGTAGGCGGACGGGGCAAGGTCTGGACTATAAAGCTGGTGAAGTAGCACCTCCCAACCACTTCATTCTAAACACTTTTTAACAGGTATTGCTACATGTGGCCTACTGTTGTTATGATGAAATATTACGGTTTCATGTCTGGCCGCATATTCTGGTCCTACGGTACAGGTTCCCTATGTTGGTCTGGCTAGATTTCAGCTGCTCATAATACTTAGGTGTCTGGCTTTGGTGTCGATTCGGCTGGTTGGTTGGGCTTCACAGACGAATGGATCCATTTGTCATCGCAAAAAATGATTCGGTGCTAAAATGATTTTCTTTAATACCGTTCTAGCAGCATTTCGGACATGCAAAATCGTCTTTCAAGATCTCTCGGCTTTAATTCGTATGATACAGATTACAGATTACAGGTTTTTACCTCCTTTGTTTAAAATTCAAAATTGAAAAATAGATGGCTTTTCACCAAAAAAAAAAATTTAAAAATCAAAATTTTTTTTTTTAAATTTAAAAAAAAATTAAAATTTAAAAAATAAAAAAAATTTAAAAAAACAATTCGAAAATTTTTTTTCCAAAAATTGAAAAAACTGAAAAAAAATTTTGTTCACCTAAAAATATTTAAATTTTTTATTTTGAAGTATAATTTGGTGAAGGGTATATAAGATTCGGCACAGCCGAATATAGCTCTCTTACTTGTTTTAATAAAAAATTAGCACTATTTTAATAATAGCGCCATCTAAATATCAAATTTTAGTTCTAATTCAAACTTAACCGTTCTAAGTGTTAAAGAAATATTGTCTTTTAAATTTGCTCCTGTAACATTAGTTGATGTCGAAAGAACATTTTCTATGTATAAAAATGTTTTCAGATCCAATAGACAACGATTTTTATTTGAAAATTTAAGTAAATTTTTTTTGGTTAAAAATTATGTAAAAGTTTGTTTTTTTAAGAGCATATTTTTTAAATTTTAAGAGCATATTTTAAAGATTTTACTGCATATTTAAAGCGCTTAAAACGCTTTTTTTAGAGCATATTTTCGGTTTCCCTGGTTATGACATATAAGTTATCAAAAGATACGCCATCTATTCTAAATCCCGCAGTTTCATCCCTTCCAAATTTGAGGAGGTTATTAAAATCTCTTTCCGCCTACACATTTCATCCGGTTTGGAAACAAGAAATATTCACTCGGGGCTAAATCCGAAAAATAGGGCGGATTGAGGGAGCAATTCGTAGCCTAATTCATGGAGTTTTGGCATGAAAACTGCACTAGATTGTGAGATAACCATCTGTAACCATCTTGCCGGAAGAGAAGCTTTCTCATATCCTAGTGATCATTCAAAATTGATGAGATGCCTATGGCTGCCACAGTCTCTAGCACCTTCAATCTCTGATTGTAAATTTTTAATTGTTTCGGGTTTAGAGACCACAACTGGACGTAAATAACGTTCGGCCATCTTCAAAGAAATTCAGTAAACCACATTTGTATACCCTTCACCGTGAGTGTCAAGGGTATTTGTAAGTTTGTCATTTCGTTTGTAATTTCTACATTTTTCAATAGCGACCCTACAAAGGATTCTGGATCGTTATAGATAGTGGAGTCGATATAGCCATGTCCGTCTATCCGTCTGTAAGCCGATTTTTAATCGATAAAATCGGCCCACAAATGGCTGAGATATAAGGAAAAAACCAGGACATCCTCGATTTTTTACCTATTCTAGATCTATATCTCGATTACTAAGTCATCAATACAGACAATATGGGCATCTAATGATAGATATTTCAAAGACCTTTGCAACGGTGTAAATAAGGTCATAGTAGGTCGGACCTATGGGTAAAAATCGGGGAAAATATTCACCATGAGTGGCAAGCGTATATACATATAAGTTTGTCATTCCGTTTGTAATTTCTACATTTTTCATTTGCGACTCCACAAAGTATATATTTTCTAGATCATTATAGATAGCGAAGTCGATATAGCCATGTCCGTCTATCTGTCTATATGTTGAAATACTTTCCGTAGCCTCCAAATAACTTACATACATTCATATATTTTCATATATCAATATATCGGGAATTCTTCCATTTTGGTTGCTATTTAAAATCGACAAAATCGGCCCACAAATGGCTGAGATATAAGGAAAAATCCGGGACAACCTTGTTTTTTGGACTATTTTTTATCTATATCTGGATTACTAAGTCATTAATATAGACAATATGGAATCCATATTATGGATATCTAATGATAGATATTAGAAAGTCCATTGCAACTATGTATATAAGGCTATAGTAAGTTGGACCTACAATGGGTCAAAATCGAGAAAAATATTTTTTAACCCGATTTTTTTTTAACAAAAAATATTTTTTGTCATAAATTTTTTTTCACTAATTAATTTAAATTTTTTATATCCTTCACCTTCGTGAGAAGGGTTATATAAGTTTGTCATTCCGTTTGTAATTTTTTCAACAATATAATTTTCCGACCTTATAAACTATATATATTCTGGATCCTTATAGACAGCGGAGACGATTAAGCCATGTCCGTATGTCTGTCTGTCTGTCCGTCTGTTTGTTGAAATCAATTTTCTGAAGACCCCAGATATCTTCGGGATCCAAATCTTTAATAATTATGTCAGACATGCTTTCGAGAAGTTTCCTATTTAAAATCAGCAAAATCGATCCACAAATGGCTGAGATATATAGAAAAAACTTTAAAATTTCCAAAATTTCAAAAAAACAAAAAAAACATTTTTTTTAAAATTTATAAAATTTGAAAAAAAAATTTAAAATTAAAAAAACAAGTAAGAAATAATACCCTACACTAAGAAAAAGAGCAAAAACATTTTTCTTTTAAAATTTCAATAATTTATATTTTTGAGTGATTTTCGGAAGTGGGCCTTATATGGGAGCTATGACCACTTATGGACCGATCACCATGAAATTAGGTCGTGTGATTTATGTCTATATGAAAGTTTACTATGTTGAATTTTGTGAGTATACCAAAATTTTTAAGCGATTTATGCACGTTAAAGTGATTTTCGGAAGCGGGTCTATATGGGAGCTATGACTAATTATGGACCGATCGTAACAAAATTTGGTGACATTTGGAGAGCGGAATTTGTGGAGATACATATATAAATTAAACATTTATGACCGATAAAGTCCAATTTCGGGAGGACATTTGTATGGGGGCTATGTGAAATAATGGACCGAATTCAGCCACTTTCAATAGGCTTGGTATTTACCATCGAAATATCTTCAAAATTGCGACCTGTACTCTGCGCACAAGGTTTACATGGACAGCCAGCCTGCCAGCCGACCAGACGGACGGACGGACATCGTTTAATCGACTCAGAAAGTGATTCTAAATCGATCGGTATACTTTAAGGTGGGTGTTAGACTAATATTTTTGGGCGTTACAAACATCTGCACAAACGCATTATACCCTCCCCACTATGGTGGTGTAGGGTATAAAAATTTTAAAAATTCAAAAAAACCAACTTTAGAAAAAAAATTGTTCTAAAAATATTTAAAATTTGTATTTTGAAGTATAATTTGGTGAAGGGTATATAAGATTCGTCATAGCCGAATATAGCTCTCTTACTTATTTTTTTTTTAAATAAATTTGCAAAAAAAATTTTAAATTTTTTTTTTATTTTGAAAAAAACATTATATAGCTTTCTTGCTAGTTACCATTGAAATTGATGATGCAGAGCTCCCATAGTATTTATAAACCTTAGCCTTGGTTTGAGTGATGAATTTTTTTCCGCAAAAAATAGAGCACTCGAAATACACTTTTCTCTATTTTCTTCTCCAGTCATGTGATAGTCTGCTATCAATGGCTGTCAAACACAAACTAAATGAAGCAGCTTGTTCAGTTGACAGGAGTCAACTGACAGCTGCCTGTTGACAGGAGCAGTGTTGCAGTTAAGAGGCGGGATATTCAAAAAGTGACGAACTTATTGGCCCGCCCTAGTACTATTGAATATCTGGAGAACTATAATATAATGATTATCAATACTTTACTCTTGTACTTAGCTGGGATGCAAATAGGTGGGATAGAATAGTGGAACTCTCATACAAAGCAAATAGTTATATTCGAATATATCACTTTCATTTATACTACTTTTAAGTCACATTTTTTCTGTAGAATTCTTTTAAATTCTCCACCTTATAAATTTTGCATTTTACTTTTCATACTTTTTGCCACTTCTTATTGTGGCAAGACCACAAAAGTCTTAATTATTTAAGATGTTGTTTTGTAGAAAAGCATTTGAAGTGTGTAAAAAGGAGTTTTATTGCAAATAAATCCTTCAAAATATATATGTTTCCCTTGCGTGGTGCATAAAATTCTTAAATATTTGCTTTCTTGCTAAGCAAATGATGTGTTTCAGATGCTAATGCTGCTGCTGCTGTTGCTCGTAAGTTTGTGACTCTTAGCTGCTGTTTAATGATGTTGACTCATAAAAATAAATGTTAAACATTTTTCTAATAAGTACTTAAGAGCATGTTATTTATTGCACTAGTATTAAAATTCCTTTTTACTACTTTACATACTTACTTATCTTTTTTAAATGATGAACAATATTAAATGGAGAATTTTTTAATTATTGAAAGAGGATTTTAAAATTAACATCATACGGGTAATATTTGTTGCAAGTTTCAGATACTTAGTCCATTAAAATGTTAGTTTTATAATTGGTCAAACATTAGCAAATTCAATACAGTTTAGTTAGTCCTTCTCTCATTAGAATAAACGTTTTGGAACTTTCTGTTCCATTTCTCTTTTGACATGATAATTAAATCCTTTCGAACTGTTAGCGCTATTTAAAGGAAAATCCATAGCATATTTTCAGGATGCTTAAATAAATATTAGCCTAAAAGCAGGCAATATTTATTGCGTGCTCTCTCCCTTTATGTAAACAGATCCTTCTCTTATAACATAACAACATTTCTCATCTAGTTGCATTACTAAACATCGAACCTTATCACAGTTCAGTTCCGTGAACCCATCAGACGTTCAACAAACTTTTTAGTTGCTAAATAGTAGTTTTTATTTTCGTTTTGTTTCAAGTTTCTTCCTCTTTTCAATTTTAAAATTCAACCAGAACTAATTTGTTTTAAATTAACAATGAGAAGTTATTACAGCATAGAGCAGCGGCATAAAAATAAACATTTAAAGCTATTTTTTTTTATTGTTTTACATTGATTCTATTGCGGGAACAAAAGAAAATTGCACATCATTTAATCTTCATTATAAATTTCCAACTCAGTTCAGTTAATCCCAACAAACAACCAGTCGCGCGCTTTTTTTTAGAGAATGAAATAAAAAAAAAACAAAAACGTTTGTCTGCCACATAAAACCATTCAAAACTGTGTAGTCAGTTGTCGCTGGTACAAAAGCAGATGAAGCTGCTGTTGGTGCTGATGCTCCTCAGCATTTGTACAAGGAATATTATATTGTTTTGTATTCGTTTTGTGTTTTTTTTTGTTTCGCTTCTATATGTTGTCTGTCAGATTGACATACAACCTAAATAACTGCCATCAAATGTATTATGAAGTGTTTGTGTGTGTTTGAGAGTGAGTGCACTGCGTTGCCATCATCATCATCATGCATTATTATCGTCATCATGCAACAATATCAACAAATCTACATGATGTTCCATGTAGATGTCCTACACACATTGTAATTTGGTGTGTAAAATGTCGAGCCAGTTGGGCTTGGAAGTACACTGAGAGAAGTTATTTGGGTTTCAAGCCAACTGGTCGCCTTGTAGTTTCGATTTGACGCTGTTAAAATTTTTTTTACCATCGTTGAATCCTTCGTAAGATAAAGTCAGCATTTGTCAATAAGGTCTTGCAAAATTGATCAGACAGGTTTTGAAACAACCTGCAAAAACTAGACAGACCAGTTTTGGGACAGCTTTGACAGCACCTTTATTAATATAATACCGATAAGAGGCAAACTCCGGGACGACGTGATAGTTGTTGAGGATTTTTCGAGAAACCGTCACTACAGCAGCCGCTCGCTTCATTCCCGCTGGTAGAATATCCGTAGTGCGACGGCACTTTCCAGCAGAAGCAGCGGGACTCACAGATGAGCGTGATGATATCCGAAGTACCAACCCTGACGACCCAAGGATCGCCCAGCTGAACCGCGATATCAGCAGGTTGGTAAATGAAGACAAGCTAAACAAAGTCGGCAAGTTGTGGTCTACAGTTCGGTCTCTCTCCAACCCGACAAAGAAGGATGATAGGGTCGCGATAAAGTTTGCAGACAACACCATATCCGACCCTAAACGGTGCTCGCGTGCTTTTTGCCGACAGT
The DNA here is from genome assembly GCF_958450345.1 of Calliphora vicina. NCBI lineage: Eukaryota > Metazoa > Arthropoda > Insecta > Diptera > Calliphoridae > Calliphora > Calliphora vicina. The sequence goes on from NC_088781.1 coordinate 25,244,770, forward strand.
TTATTGAGCACCCCGAGAGAGACAAGGCGAAAAGAAGTATTGTTCGAAAATTACACGATCTTCCAGTCTCAAACACACCGATTGCCCTCCTGTCACCTGTAGCGAAGACACTAGAAGCTCTTCTCCTTCCCCAGCTGAACCGTCAACTACCAGCATGGATTCCGTAAGATGCACAGCACCACCACAGCATTATCCGCCATAGTCACTCAGATCTCACAGGGCTTAAATCAGCAGAGGCCTTGTGAACGGACTATCTTCTTAGTGGCACTTAACCTGTGGAAGGCCTTCGACACTGTCAGTCACGCCACACTCTTCCGGGACATCCTGCAGTCTACATTGCCCAACAATATGAAGAGATGGATAGTGAATTATCTGAGTGGCAGTCAGTCGTTCGTGGAGTTTAGAGACAAATGCTTAAAACCCCGTACAGTTAAACAAGGAGTCCCTTAGGGCGGGGTCCTGCGCCGCTCCTGTTTATCTTCTACCTCTCTAAACTCCCAGTGCCCCCACAAGGTGTGGAGGTTATCACCTATACCATTTTGGCGACAGGTCACAACGTTGATGAGCTTTGCGGTATGGTAAAAGGTTATCTCAATGGAATTCACAATTTCTTCACTGCACATAACCTGCAGTTATCACCAACAAAGTCATCGGCAAGACTCTTCACCACCTGAATGAAGGAGTTGAGACTCAACTTAGGCATCATGGTCGACGGCGTCCAAATTCCGACAGTACACCACCCGAAAATTTTGGATGTCACTTTTGATAGCCTTTTGAGCTCCTTAGCACACGTCTCTGCAATCACGCATAAACTGCGAATAAGGAACAATGCCCTCAAACCAATAGCCGGCAGTACTTAGGGTATGGACAAAGAAACCTTGCTAGTTACCTACAAGACGATTGGACGGTCAGTGGTCAACTATGCTGCTCCATTGTGGTCGCCTTCGTTGAGTGATACTCAGTGGAGAAATATTCAAAGCTGCCTTCAAATTACCTCCGAACACCACCTTCATGAGGAAACCAAGGTTCTACCGGTCAAGGAACACAACGTCATGTTGACGCAACAGTTCCTTCTGGGATGTCACCGGAGGAGTCATCCAAACTTCAACATCACACAGTTGGAGAATCCCCCGAGGATTGTCAGACAGGACCTTCGGATATACGAGGAGAGCATACAGAGGTATGTGCAGGATCCATTTGATCGCCGCTCGTATGTTACACCTTTGAACGACATTCACAGAGACGCCATCAATTGCGCGGTAGCAGGATACCGTATGAACCCGAGACACAGAGAAGATTCTACCTCGTAAAACAAGAGTCTTTCTGACACAACTTAGAAAAGGATGAGGGACCTTCACCCTCCAGATTTTCAACTGTGCAGCCAACCCTACTTCACTACGTTCTATGGATTTATGGACTCATCCTGTTGAAGTACCACAATTTTTGGACTTGGACAACATGCAGAACAGTCTACACTGACGGTTCAAAGATGGAAATGGATACTGGCTCGGGTTTTTTTATTTGATGAACTTCGCCTCTTGCTCGTTATCCGGAAGCATACCGATTGCTCACCAATCGGTGATGGTTTATGCGGTTCAGAAGTGGTGATTGTGACACGGGAGACAAAGATGGCTCAGGCCAACCAAAAAAGTTTGAAGACCAAGATTTGGAGGCATTTCTCTATGGAGATTGTTGTAAAACTCAACAGAAGCTTGCCAAATCATTGGAAGCTACTCAACCAGCAATTTCAAAACGTTTGCGAGCAGCATGAGTCATCCAAAAGCAGGGAAATTGGATACCTTACGAATTGAACCCGAGAGACCATGAAAGATAATTTTACATATCCGAAATGACGTTTGAACGCTATGAAAAAAAAAAAATTATTTGCACCGAATCATTACTTGCGATGAAAAATGGATAACCTGAAGCGAAAGATATCTTATGTGAAGCCCGGCAAACCAGCCGAATCGACACCAAAGCCAAATATCCCTGTTGCTGAGGTAATTCTCTGTATTTGGTAGTTGCAAAAGGGTCCTATGAGCTGCTGAAATCTGGCCACACCATTACAGAGAACCTGTTCCGAATTCAACTGATTCGTTTTTCCCAGTGTAGTACCCTATAATCCCTTGTAATGTTGTAAGTTAAACTATTAACAAAATTCTGAAAAACTATTTAAACAAAAGCTTTGTTTTATTCTTCGTTTTGGAGCTTTGTGCCAATTTTCTATTATTTTTTATTTCATTTTATACTTATTTATCTGGTATTTTGTCGGTTTTTAAATCCTTTTGTACTATAAATTGAAATTATAGTTCATTCCTTTTTCAGTTAGTTTGGAGACATCACACACAAACTTTTATTTCTTCTATAATCTTTGGCATAGATCCTCATCATCATCATCGTCGTCATCATGAACATTTTTCAAATAAGTACAACCCCATAAATATGCCAGCAGCAGCATTACCTTGTGTAATAAAATTTAAGCATTTGCAAAAGGATATTTTTGTTTCATTACTAGTGCGTTTAGCCTAAGGCTGGTTTTTACTGGGGTATAGATTCTTTTTTCTTGTTGTTACTTGTGTTTGGCGATAATTTTCTTTTGAACTTCACTTTTTGTTCAGCATAAATAGCAAAAAATGGTTTTTGTTATTGGCGATTTATCATTAGAGTTTTGAATGTTGGTTTCTGTGTAAGGATTTTTAAATTTAATTGTTTAATTAAGAGTATAGGCACATACTTTGCTGATATCTCTTAAGAATGGATCATTTCTGTTTGCAAATCTCCTCTGTCTTGTATTTTCTAGAGTCCCTTTCCAGACCAGACCCTCACGTGGCCCCACAGGTAATAATCGAAAGGTGCCAAATCACACGAACTTGGTGGCCAATTGATAGGTCTATACGATTTATTACAGAATTATTTCTACTAATTTATTGTGGGATTTGTAGGAAATATTTATTTGGTTTTATTAAAAAAATTTCCAAAATATATTAAAACCATTCTCCTCTTCTTTAAAATTTGATCGATCACAAATGCACCCACCACACACACTTCCCAAAAGGTATTGAATGACCTTAATAGTGAAAACAATGGTGGTAAATTTATACAAAAATTTTAATTCCTGATGAAGCATTTTCTTTCTCGTCTCTTAAATCAAATGTCAAACTGCAACTAAAACCGTTAAACCGTATTAACACAATTAAATCAGAGGAGCGAGACAACTGATATAACCTCAATATAATGAAAAACAAAAAGATTAATTTCTTCTTGGTTAAAATCAAGAAAAATTCCTTGAAATCTTTTTCGATATTAATAAAACAGCATTAAAAAGAATGCAGTTGATTTACAATTTGTGTGTGTGATTTTTTTTTTTTAATTTCTGGTTAAAATAACAAATTACTAAGAAATTTGGAAAGTGACACGGGGGGGCAGCGTAAAAATAAACAAACAAACAAAACAATTTGTAGCACAAACAAGATATAAAACAATGAATGAATGAATGAAATAAGGCTGGTTGCTGTAAAATATTTTATGTTGGCCATTAAAACAATAAGTCAACAAACTTGGTCATCATCAAATTATATTTAAAAAATAATAAAAAAAACTAAAAAGAAATAAATCCAATAAATTTGTTTTAAAAACAAACACTTCTGAACACATTTACAATAAGTGTTTATTTCTAGATGAAGTAAAAGTGGATTAAATTAGTTTGTCAGATTGTTGGTAACATGCCACGATATTTCATGCCAGGAAACTATCGTTTATAATTTGCTGAATCTAGGTGTGTTGTCATATATTGTTTGTTACTGCATTACCGACCACGGCATTATCATTTTGCATTCTTTTCAAAAAAAAAAAATTTCATGAAATACTATCGGCTTCAATTCGTATGGTACCCAATTTCCCTGCTTTTGGATGAACCCTGCTGCTCGCAAACATTTTGAAACTGCTGCTTGAGTAGCTCCCAAAGATTTTGTAAGATCTTGATGAGTTTAACAACAATCCTCATGGAGTAATGCCTCCAATTCTTGGTTTTCCCATAAGCTTCGGTCTGCTTAAGCTGCATTTTTTTTCAAATTAAAGAAGTAAAACAAAACTTCCCGCATATGACGCTTTGTTGGCACAAAATCTGACATTTTTGAAGCAAAATAACCACAATTATTTACACTATAATGTTCAATAACACAGTACAACATGAAAAAATAACCATATACAGAAAAGTGTCTCCCAATTTAGCCCAAAGTCATGCACTTTTTTTATTGGCCCCCAAAGATTTGGGGCCTCGGTGTCATTTTTGCAAAAAAGTGATAATTTTCTCAGCCTCATATCTTGCAAACAGTTCGGAATTTTGATTTACTCTCTGAGGCAAAATTGTAGCCCTAGTCATAAAGAACAAAAATTGTGAACACATAAAATCAAAACAACTTCATCTTCAAAAGCAAAATAGCAAAAAACTTTAAAACAATTTGAAATAAATTTAGAAATAATTTTTTTTAGCTGCCTAAAAGTATGCTTTAGTTTATAATAATTTAATATTTTATGGCCCAAAACACTAGTTTTTTCTTACTAACTTATATTGTTGATATTGTTACGTTTTAACCTTTTCAAAACGTTTGTTTATTTCCTTTTGTTGAGCTGAGAAGCTGGGTGAAGGGGGAAAAGGCTGGATAATTGGAAGAGATGTTCAAACTCTCTGAGCCGAAACAAAATCGTTTAGATTTTGTACTCAGAATAATTTAAAAAACAATATGAAACGAAAAGGAAGGAATAAAACAAATGAATTAGGAATTTTCTAATGAACAGGTTAGAGGTAGAATTGTATCTCTCCAAAAAGAAGTATCTATGACTATTGACGTTTAATTTAGAACTTATGACAATTGGAAGTATACTGCAACACATAGCATTCTGCATTTATATATATTAAGGAAAAATAGGAATTGCAGGGAACTGAGGAAAATCGCTAAGTGTTGTTTTTGGCGTAAACAAAATAAACCGGATACTTCTGATTGCAAATAAAAGCCGTTTAGTAGTTTAAAAATTGTAACAACTCTTTATTTATTTAAAATGTACAACAACAGTATTAAATAGTCACTCAATGTTTTTTGTATACACGTTTATAATTTCTCAGAAATACGGACACACACTTTATAATGTACACGAATTCATTTGAAAAACACAGCACTCAGTTGATGTTTATTCGAAAAGCGTCTCTGATAAACTCACTACTGCTACATCTGCCACTATTTATAACACTGCCATCTGCACTCTAGATTGCTCTTTAACTGTCAAAGCTGGAATATTCTAGATCTTACTAATACATACTAAAGGCCTGCACAAGACAACATTTTGTAGAAAAATGTCTTACTTCAAAATTTGATGCTTTGTTTTGTTGTGTCGACGCGCACATCATGTTGTTCAATGTCATCGCGCCGCAAAAACCATGTTGTACCATGTCATTGCGCCGCGAAAACCGTGTTGTGCCATGTCATGTCTATAACTATTGATGATGCTGTTGTTATGTGTGGTAGCTTGAATTGAATTGATGTTAACAAGTGTCGCATTGTTAGGCAGAATAAAATTGCATAGCAGAATGAAATTGTACATAACTGCTGAACTGTGAAAATCTGAGAACTATTATTATTTAGCATTATATTTTTTTTTTTTAAATATTTAGAACAAATAATATAAGGATTTTTAAAAAATATAAATAATAAAGTGTAACACAGGAAAAAGAAATTCATAATTGGAATGAATTTTTTAATAAATATTATTAATCGAACATGAATTTTTTCCAAACTTTTTTCATTCAGAATAAGAACATGTTCATAAATATTATTAATTTGTACATGAAGGAAATTTTAAATTTTTTTACACAAATTTGTTGCTATTTTATAATAAATTGCATTATGTAGTTCAAATATTTTTGTATAATATCCCAATATTGGCCAATATTTCTAAATGTATAGAAAAGTCTGAAACGTATACATATTTTCTCATTGTATAGCTGAAAATCATAAAAAAATTAAATATTTTCCAAGAAAAATTTCAAACATTTTTGAATAACATAAAAATATACTAGAAAATTTAAATAATTTTGTTCAAGCCTTCTAGATTTTATTTGAAAACAAAAAATAGGGAAAAAAATTCTGTGAAGTTACGCAATAAATGCCCTACACTTTTTCTTCAAATCGTTGGGCAGTTGCTTTTGTTCCATTGGATCATTTTCGTAGATTTATATTTTTGTAGCAATTATGCCGCGAACGATTCAGAGACACTTCATTAAATTTAAACATTAAATATATTATAAACTTCACCGTTAAGGATTTATACATTAATTTAATTTTCTTTAATTAAACACCGTCTAATAGGCCAATTGGCTTTGTTCATGAAGTTTTATTTTATTTAGCAATGTAATTATTAAATGTCCCGTTAATAATATTCGAGCGGTTGTACCTAAGTCAGGTAGTATTTAAAATATGTATGTGAAACACATTACATTTTTAATTCCATGAAAATTATTGGCATTTTATGGCTTATATTCCACGTATTCCTTTTAAAGTAATAATATAACAGGTAATATTACTAAATATTGTAAAATTTTCCAAAACAACATTGAAAAACCCATTGGTGTACTTTCGTATTTTTATTTTGACCTACTATATAATATAAATATAAATTTCAGTTGTATTTTTATAGTCAACTAGCTTGACTCGGTGCGCTTCGCTAGCTCTGTCGTAGTAAAAAAATATATAGCCTATTGACGCTTCCCAGTAAGGATCTATCTACGTTCCAAATTTCAATAAAATCGGTTCAGCCGTTTAGGCGTGATGCTCAAACAAATAAACAAACCAACAAACTTACAAAGACATTTATATATTAATATAGATTTTTTCTTATTGCACACAATAAATACTACAAGTGAATTGAAATCATCTCATACAAAAAAGGCCTCATACATGATTTAAATGACTTGACTTGACTTGAGATATGTTACAGTTTGCTATTACAGCACTGATATTTGAAAGCATTCTGCTACTTTTAAATCAACCGTGTTAAAATCGTTATATTTGAATTCAAGTACAATTTCGTAACAATATGTTCTAGAAAGTTCTTTATTGAGATCTTAGGTACATTTTTGCATTTGATTGTTTCCTTGAATTTTGAACGGTTTGCTACCTATGTACCTGAACAGGGAAAACATGGTAAAAAAATCTATTTTTTTAAGTTTTTTGCGATTTTGATCTTGAAGATGAAGTTTTTTGATTTTATATCATTTACAATTTTTGTTCTTTATGACAAGGGCTACAACATTGCCTCAGAGGGTAAATCAAAATTCCAAACTGTTTGCAAGATATGAGCCTGAGAAAAGTATCACTTTTTTGGAAAAATTACACCAAGGCCCCAAATCTTTGGGGTCTTTATTTTTGGTATTTTATCGCGTAGTGGTGTCCGTATATGGTTATATTTCCATGACTCAAAAAATTACACTCAGTGTAACTAAAAGAGAATAAATGACAGATCTGCCCTTCAAAATTACATATAAGTTATTAAAAACAAAAATCGCATTCAATACACCCAATATATTTTTTCCCCAAAATTCCCCACTGTGTGATGCAAGTAAGAAATAAGATTTGTGTTATATTTTCATGCTGTTCTGATAAGTTTCCATTTAATTTGGAAGGAAAGGTATACAAAATTCGCTGCCAACCTGTTAAACATGCACATTTTTTTAAATACTTAAATTTAATAAAAACAATTAAAAATTCAAGTAAGAAATTGAAAACAAAAAGTAAGTCATCATCACCATGTGAGTGTCTTACATTCAAATTGAATTATTACCCACTAAAACATTCACAAAACAAGGCATAAAAGAAATTTCCTCATTCCTTCTCCCATTTATTTTCCCCTCAAACATCAAATTGTAACCAAAAAAAAAAAATATCCAAAAAAATTAACTCGTAAATTAACAACATGTTTTCAATATTTATTTTGAAAAGAAAAAATGTTTTAGACCAAAATGGTGAGATGTAAAACTTATTTTAAAATCATAATCATGTTCTTCATCATCTACACAGTTAACTACGAGTACATACATTCTTACAATATCATGATCGTGTTGTGACTGATCGAATTGTCTGTTTGTGGCCTAAAGATCGATGGATGTATAGATGATGATTCATGCGCTATAAACCAACATGTATGTAGATGTTAAAAAAGTCAAAGACAAAATCGTAATAAATAAATGAAACATCAAAACAAAACAAAAAAAACTATGTAAATATCAACAAAATAAACTTTATGTGGGGGCAAAGCAAAACATCAAACGTTCAAATTGGAATTGGCTTTAAATAGATATTTGATTTTATGAATCAAACGTATAAATGTTAAATTGCGGTTTTAATTAGGAGTGTTCTTCACATAATACTCGTAGTTAATGCCATATTTGTAGATAATCCAAAAGAAAAAAAATGTAAAAAAATACAAGAATGTATCGATATTTTTAAGGACAGTGGGAAATGATGATTTTTGTCAAAAAATTTCAAAAAGTCTAAAAGTTGCCGTTAATCTACGAATAATTTTTGTTTAATAATTCAGAAAGATTTGTATACATTATTAGTACAATAAAAAACTAGACTAGGTAAAAAAAATCAATTTTAATTTTATAATTCGAATATCTTGTAAACAAAATGAGATAATCTATAAATAAAATAGGTTTTAAATGGACCTAAACTATTAGACTCCTTATATATTACAATCTTTCGGATCGTATCAACATCTACAAATTGAGATCGTTTTTAATTTTCCATATACCAACCCAGCAACAACTTGGTAATTACTTGCAATTACTAAACAACTTACTTTTCAATGACTACTTCATACCGTTTGCATTACTTGGAAGTAGTTTGGTAATGGCTGACATATAATCTGATATGTAGTACAATACTTTTTTACCAAATTCATAATTAATTCATTCATTTTCATTTGCGACCCCACAAAATATATATACATATATATTCTGGATCGTTATAGACAGCGGATTCCGTCTGTCCGTGTGTTAGTTGAAATCAACTTTCTGTAACCCCAAATAATTTACTTACATTATTCATACTTCAATATATCCTCTATAGACCCGGTTCGATTGATATTTAAAATCGAGAAAATCGGCATGACAATTTCGCTTTCATTATCTGGATTACCAAGTCATTAATATAGACAATATGGAAATCTAATAATAGATATTTGAAACGGCGTATATAAGGCCATAAAAAGTCGGACCTACAATGGGTGGAAATCGGGAAAAATATTTTTTAACCAGAATTTTTTTTCATCAAAAAAAAATTTTCAATAAATTTAAAAAAACTTAAAAAAAAACTTTTTTAAAATAAATTAAAAAATAATTTCGAAAATAAATAAAAAATTTAAAAACAATTTTGAAAAAAAAAATTTTAATTTTGTTTACCTAAAAATATTTTAAAGTATAATTTGGTGAAGCGTATATAAGATTCGCCACAGCCGAATATAGCTCTCTTACTTGTTTAAAGACAATTTATAATATTGTTACGTTTTAACCTTTTCAAAAAAAAAGTGAATTCGTGTACATTATAAAGTGTCTGTATTTCTGAGAATTTATAAACGTATATAAAAAAAACATTGAGTGACTATTTAATTCTGTTGTTGTACATTTTTAAATAAATAAAGAGTTGTTACAATTTTCAAACTACTAAACGGCTTTTATTTGCAATCAAAAGTATCCGGTTTATTTAAGGAAATAAACCAACGTTTTGAAAAGGTTAAAACGTAACAATATTATGTATTTAAGTCCCCAATTGTAAGCGAACGTGTGATAATGACTTATTTAACTCTTTGCGGTTTAGTGGTCACTTTTCTAACCACCTTTTCTGCTGAATTTAAAACATTATTTAGAAGCATCTATTGGCATTTTGCCAAACAAATACATTTTTTGAAGTCATTGTCTATGGTTTTTGTAAACCATGGTGGTTAATAAAGTAACCACCCCATTTCATAAAAACCTTTAGCGGTATTATTATTATACCCTTCACCATTAGTGGCAAGGGTATATATAAGTTTGTCATTACGTTAGTAATTTCTACATTTTTTATTTGCGACCCCACAAAGTATATATATTCTGGATCGTTATAGATAGCGGAGTCGATATAGAAACGTCCGTCTATCCGTCTGTATGTTGAAATAAACTTTCAGTAGCCCCCATATATTTTACAAACATGATTGACACATCAATATATCGGGAATTCCCCCGGCTCGGTTGCTGTTTAAAATCGAGAAGATCGGCCCAAAAATGGCTGAGATATAGTGAAAAAAAACCATGACAACCTCGATTTTGTACCTATTTTTGGTCTATAACTGAATTACTAAGTCATTAATATAGACAATATGGAAATCTAATGATCGATATTTCAAAATCCATTGCAACGATGTACAGTGGTTGACAAAACAGGCCAAAATTTAAAATATTTTTTTAAAATAAAATTTTTTTTTTAGTATTTTGCTTGTATAGTTTTATTTATATAAATTAACTGAAAAACAAACAACATAATTAATTATATTCTGAAAAAAGGGAACAAAATTAAAAATATTCACTATTTCGCTACTGACAAAACAATGGAAACTTTTAAACTTCTGCAAGAAAGAAGTGTAAAACGCAAATAATATTTAAAAGAACGATATAAAAAGCATACTGTTTACAGTTATTTTATTTTATTTTAAAATTCTGGTAATTTTTCACAATTTCTTTTTCTAAGTTTTTCGCATAATTGCTTTTTTCAAAGTTAAGGAAAATGGCTAAAGTTAAGATTTGTGAATACTTAAAAAATAAAATAATTAACGATTTTAAAGCTGGTTTAAAACAAACAAGTATCTGTTGACAAATATTCAATAAATAAATCAGCAGTTTCAAAAATTATACAGAAATTTCGTGAGACCGGTTCTGTAAAAACTCAACATTTAGGAGGAATACCTCGTAAGACTACTCCTAGACAAGATAATTTAATAGCGAGAGAGTTCAAGAAATTCCCAAAAATAACTCCTCTAGAGGTTGTTAATAGCCTAAAATTAGAAATAAGTACCCGAATAGTTAGTCGCAGGGCAAATGAGGCTGGTCTTTGTTGCTATCGTCCTGTGAAAAAACCACTCATTTCTAAAAAGAACCGTTCTGCCAGGGATCATTTAAACTGGTCGATACAGAAATGGAATACTGTCCTCTTTTCCGACGAATCCAAATACAATTTAAGAGGCAGTGATGGGAGAACATTTGTAAGACGACCAAAGGGAAAAAGATTAGATCCAAAGTACACAAATAAGACTGTAAAGTTTGGCGGTGGCAATATTATGGTATGGGGATGTTTTTCAGGGCAAGGTAGGGCCCAATTCATATTATAAAAGATAAAAGACAGCTATAGTATACAGGACCATATTAAACAATGTTATGTATCCATACGCTGAGGAAAATATGCCCCTAGTTTGGAGATTCCAACACGACAACGACCCGAAACACACCTATAGGGTAGTAACCGAGTGGTTACATTCCAACGAGGTACGTGTTTTGAAGTGGCCGGGCAGGCAAATCGCCAGATCTCAATCCCATAGAAAATCTATGGGAAATTGTAGATCGTAAAATAAGGACCCAAAATTACACCAGGAAGGAAGATTTAACGGAGGCGGTTATAAGGGAATGGCAAAATATTTCAAAGGAGACCATTGACTCTTTAATTGGTTCAATGCATCGTCGATGTGTAGCAGTTATAAAAAATAAGGGATACCCAACAAAATATTGAGTTATTCCAAAGTTTAGACCATATTTGTTTAAATAATATCTAAGTTTCCATAGTTTTGTTAATGCCGTAATAAAGAAATCTTTTAATATTGTTTTCTCATTTTTAGAATTTAATTAATTATGTCCTTGTTTTGTTAAATTAAGTTAATAAAAGAATACAAATAAAATACTACAAATTTGTTAAAAATTTATTTCAGATTTTAGGCCACTAATGAAATTTTTGGAAAAGTTTCCATTGTTTTGTCAACCACTGTATATAAGGCTATAGTAATTTGGACCTACAATGGGTAAAAATCGGTAAAACATTTTTTAACCCGATTTTTTTTGATACATTTTTTTTTACTAAGTAATAAATTAAAAATTAAAAAAAAGTAAAATTGGAAAAAAAATTTTTTTTAAAAATTCAAATTTTTAAAAAACTATTTTTTTTTTAAATTTTCAAAATCAATTTCAAATCAAAATTATTAATAATAATTTAATTTAGACCTAAAATCCTTTTTCCTTAAGACATTTTCGAACTTATTGTTTTTCCTTTTTTCTTTCAGGTAAGCTTAAACTTTTGTTAAAAACTCTTTATAAATCCTGGAAGTGGTAAGAATAAATACTCTTAAAATATCTACAATTAAATATTAATGAGAACTAATTTTAAATTGATAGTAAAATAATGGATTTTTATGCAAAGCTGACAAATGCCATAAAATAAAGTGTGAGAAAATTTTTCCAAAACTCTACGATAATTGATGCAACTTAAAACCATAAAAATATAATCTTACACCAAGTTTTAATGCACTACACACGTACAAAAAATGTATGAGTCAATATTTTAATGAAAGAAATATCTAGGAATCATCTAAAACCAAAACAACAGTTGTCAACATTTTATTGCTGGAAAATGGATGAGTGTCGTCTTAATCATAAAACATAATTTCTCCAGATCTTTTACTCACATACTACGCATATAAATTGGCTTTAACTGTAGAAATTGTTACGGCTACAAGTTGATTCAATCAGTTTGGCATCCACCCCATTTCCGGTTTGGTTGCATGCAGTTTTGTTGGCTAATAAAAACTCTTTCACAACAAACACAATTTTCTCAAGCTTAATCTCTGAACACAACGTTCAAATTTGGGGCGTAAAACATAGTCATCGTTCGAATATGTGTCGTTTGCATGAATGTTTTGTGTGCAGCAGCAACATTTTGACATGAGCTGATACTGTTGTTTAGCTGCCACCAACAGCAACAGCAACATTTACGAGTAGTCTTAGTCCATCACTCCGTACGATGGTGGTGGAGGTGCTTCATGGGATTGAATGAATGTTGTTGAATGGTCTCATGTTAAATAAATGATGTGAGTTGCTTGCAATCTTTTTGTTGTTGTTGTTCTTTAGTTTCCTTGAATGTTGTTGCATTTCTAAGTTTGAAAAAATATACTTAATAATTGCCTTTGAGCGATTACTCATACACTTGTTGTTGCAAGTTGTTGACTCTTTCGTTAAGGTGGGGGTTTTTAAATTTATAAACTACTTTTTAGAAATCTCTATAAGAAATGTTTTAGTTTATTACAGGGTGATTGAAAATAAGGTATTTAAAAATAGTTCAAATATTTGTAAAACCACTGGAACTCTTTTGTGATTCTTAAGTACTTCTGTAGACTATTCTGGGAACCAGTTTTGGCTCACTATAAATATTAGACTTGTTCCCATCATGACAATTTCAAACAAAAATACTCGTCACCAAGAAAACAACTTTTTTTCAGTAATCTTTCAGTAGTCTCCTAGCATATTCTGATCCCAAAAACCTTGATAATTAACATCGAAAAACTTCGAATCTTGATGGGAATGCTCTCCATGTTCGTCACTCATGTGTCCGAGGTTTTCCGGGAAAAATGAGAATGTAAAAAGTGAATTTTGAGGGACATATTTACGCCCATCAGTTCAAAATTATGTAATAAATTCGCAACAATATCTCTGTAATTTTGACTTTTCTTATTCCCCAAATATTCTTGAACAACAAGTTTAAAAGAATTCCATGCTGCTTTTTCAACTTCGGTTAATAGACACTCAAATTTGGTATCACCCAAAATGTTAATTATTTGAGGACCCACAAATATCCCTTCTTTTAATTTAGCCTAAGAAAGACTCAGGAACACGCTGCATAAATATTGAAATGCTGGTTTTGTCTTATCTAAAGCTTTTACGAAATTTTTTAATGTAAATAAGCATTTTGCAGTGTTTGTGTTATAGGAAAACCTCGATTTGACTGAATAATTTTTCCGCAAATAAAACAAAAATGGTCTGGGTTTATTTTACATTTTCTATAAGACATTTTAAAATAGTTTTTACTTTAGAGTTTTGTACTTAATAGCGATTTATTAACGTTTATCTACAGGAAAGATGTCCTTTTAAACAGTATTTATTTTTTTCTCGTTAATTTTTGTTGGAATTTGTCCAAATAATACAACTCTGAAAGTATCTGGTAGCTTCTCCAGAGTGTTGAGTACCCAAACACGATGTAAATACTTAATTACCACAATTAGGTACACTACAGTATGCATTAGTAGTACTCAGGGCAGGTGAAAAATAAAAACCCATATATCTCAAAATTTTGACGTATAGGTGGGAAACAAAAAATGTTCAATTAACTAGCGTCCGTAGCTCTTCTCAAAAATATAAGTTTCATTCCATGAGCAAACAAAAATGTTTGATTTGTAAACTAGTGTAATCATTGATTAAAAAAGTAATTTCTGAATCGTTCAAAATAACGAGTTTATATAGATCGTTGCAATGGACTTTTAAATATCTATCATTAGATAACCATATTGTCTATATTAATGACTTAGTAATCCAGATATAGATCAAAAATCGAGGTTGTCCCTTTTTTCTTATACTATGTATCTCAGATTTGTGGGCCGATTTTCTCGATTTTAAATAGCAAGCGAGCAGGGAAAATTCCCGATATATTGATGTATCAATCATGTTTGTAAGTTATTTGGGGGATACGGAAAGTTGGTTTCAACATACAGGCGGACATGGCTATAGCGACTCCGCTATCTATAACGTTCCAGATTATATATACTTTGTGGGGTCGTAAATGAAAAATGTAGAATTACAAACGGAATAACAAACTTATATAAATACCTCTACCACGTCATGGTGAAGGGTACACAGAGAAAACAGATTCGTGATAGCAACCGAATTTGTTTCCAATCGAATGATTCTACCTTAGTGATCGAATTTTACATTTGTGGCTATAAAATTTTGGAAGAGGTAACAAAAGTTTGGTTGCTTTAACCGAAATTCTTCTTTATCAACCGAACCATTCGATTGGCAACAAATTCGGTTGCTATCACGAATCTGTTTTCTCTGTGTATAATTAAAAACATCCCAATTTTATATTTTTTATCAGATCGGACAAATTTGACTCTATATGGAATCTAATAGTTATGGTCTACAAAAGAACTACTTCTACTTCAAAAATATCTCTTATAGTTCAGCAAATATTTTAATTTTTAAATTAAAATTTAATATTTATGACCAATCCACCCACACAAGGGTTTTTTATTCTCAGTTAGTTCTAAAATGTCGAAGCGTCATATGCGGGAAGTTTTGCTTTACTAAAGCTTTTGTGTTCCACCGGTTTCAGAGAGCGAGAGCTGGTTGGCGCGTTTCAAAGGTGGTGATTTTCACACGGAACACAAAGATCCCCAGACCAGCCAAAAAAGTTTGAAGACCAAGAACATTGAAGATTGTTGAAAAACTCAACAAGTGCTTGAAAAATCATTGGGAGCTACTCAAGCATCATACGAATTGAAGTCAAGTGATAGACGATTTTTCATGTCCGAAATGATGCTTGAAAGCTATAAAAGACATTTTTTTGCACCGAATCATTACTTGGATTCATTACAATCGGAGATCGTATGTCAATCCCATCCAACCAGACGAATCGACACCAAAGCCAAATATCCATGACGCTAAGGCAATACTCTGTATTTGGTGGGAACAAAAGGTCCTATCAGAATATGCGGCCAGACATGAAACCGTAATATTCCATCATGACAATGCTATGACACATCTTGCAATACCTGTTGAAAACTATTTAGAATGAAATGGTTGGTTCGTTTTGCCTCACCCGCTTTATAGTCGAGATCGTGACATGTTGGACTACCGAGATGGTTATCTGGGATACCCTGTATCTCACCTTGTATTTTCGCAGTTTGGTCACAAATTTAATTTTCTTAAAGCCTATGTCCTGCTCTACGATTCGTTCATACATCATTTTACAATCGGACCACTAGTTTAGAAGACTTTTATCACACTGTGCGATGAAATTGAATTGGTCGTTTGAATTCCGATGTAGTGGATGGTTGTTGCATGAAATTTTTCAAATTTTAATTCTTTTTATACCCTTCAATATAATTTTCGGACCCTATAAAGTATATATAGATATTATTGATCCTTATAGATAGCGGGGTCGATTAAGCCATGTCCGTCTGTCCGTCTGTTGAAATCAACTTCCCGAAGCCCCAAATAACTTACATACACGATTCATACATTAATATCTCCGGAATTCTTCCGGCTCGGTTGCTATTTGAAATCGAGAAAATCGGTCCACAAATGGCTGAGATATAAGGAAAAAACCAGGACAACCTCGATTTTTGACATATTTTTGACCTATATCTGGATTACTAAGTCATTAATATAGACTTAGGTCGTAGTGTCATAATGTCATAAAATATTTTTTTAGTTTAATTAAATTTTTGTTGGGTTTCAAACAAAAAAGTTATAAACTAATAAGACTTTTAGAACTATGTTTATTGGTTTGTCATAAAATAACACTTTTTTTGTTTGCAGCACAATAAGAATTTATTTAAACTAAAAAAATATTTTACGACATTATGATAGCAGACCGTTTGAATCCCCCAAATATGAATATCTTTATATATATAATTCTTCTGTACGTGTGTTAGTAAGTGAATTCCTCCTTAACGGCTGGGCCGATTTCGATGGAATTTGTTGTGTGTGTTTGAGTGGGTCCCTGGATGGTTTAGATTCACAATTGACCTATATAGGAACAATCGGCATGGTACCTCCCGTACAAAGTAATAATTTATTATTGCATATCTCGAGTAATATTATAGTGGGGGTCTTCATACTTTGTGTGGCAGAACAACGTTTGCCGGGACAGCTAGTCTAATTATAGATATTTCAACGACGTATATAAAATCATAGTAAGTTGGACCTGCAATGGGTCAAAATCGGAACAAAATATTTTTTAAGCAGAATTTTTTTTTCCAACAAAAAGTTTTTTTCCGTTAAAGTTTAAAAAAAATTAAAAAACCAAAAAAAAAAATTTTAAATTTTTTTAAAAAAAATATTTAATAATTCAAAATTTTTTTTTTCAAAAAATGAAAAAAAACAACTTTGAAAAAAAAAATAATTTTGTTTACCTAAAAATATTTAAAATTTGTATTTGGAAGTATAATTTGGTGAAGGGTATATAAGATTCGGCTGAGCCAAATATAGCTCTCTTACTTGTTTTTTTCATATTTCAGTTTTCTGTGAGCAAAAAAAGCAAACAAATTATGTAGAATTCTTTGAAAATTATTGTAATTTCCCTCCATTTATTTAAAACCAATTATTCTACATCCCTATGAAAAAGGGATCTTATCATTTAACTTGTTCAATTCTGTAACAATGATTCAAATAAAATGATTACAAAATCAATTATTTTTAATCTAATTTCCAATTTAGTGTATTAGCCACAATAAAACAAGTTCTTTTGTGTTAGTTCCGTGATCTAACACTGTATCAATTTACCCCCACCTAGGTCAATGTCATGTTAAAATGTCTGTTCCCTCTCATACACAGCTGAACCCTACCCCCGAAGAACCAGTTACATAACTAGTTTTATGCCACTCTCCTTTCTCTGCGAAACAGTAAATTTTGGCAGACTGCAGCTCGCTCGGTATTTAAATTTGACAACTCTATATATAAAATTCTGAAAGCTTATCTCTTGCTCAATTAATGTGCCCAATTCAGTACAAATCATGTTGGACAGTTTTTTTGGAAACACCCTGTATAATTTGTTTCCATAATTTCATTTCATTCAATAAACCTTTACCTACCTATTGAGTTGAAGTTCAAATGGTTATTTATTGTTGTTGTTGTTATTATTATTGTTGTAGTATTTTATACAACCCATAATCAATTTATGGTTAATTATTTTTTAACATTTTTTGTTTTGTTTTACCAACAATGGAAAAGGGGAAGGTGTGCTAAGACAAATTTTGATTTTAAAATTTTACACCTAACACTTTGTACAAAAATTCATGGAGACTCTGATACATGGAAACCAATTGACTTTGCAAAGTGACTAATTTATCACACTAGGTGCCCAAACTTGCAACTGTTTATTGGAATGTGAGTTTTATATTGCACGATCTTGCTGTATATGAAGATCGCTGAGGAATATGTTCGCAATTGTAGTTCCCATTAATTGAAATTAAATTTTCTCCTTCATTTTTAGAAATATTGGTTTCATACATTTATTATATATCATACAGTTACATTACGCTTTAGTTTCTGCATGATCGTCCATGATCAGTGGTAAGCAAAGTCGTATTAAGAAACAATTGTGAATATTTAACAAAGCTGATCGTCATTAACCAGAGAGCTGTGGAGAGAAGACACATAAATATGTAGAATAGAATTGGAGAAGAATAAAATAACTGCCTAGTAAAAGTTACCAAAATTAATCGTGTGCTGGATACTGTGAGTCACCTTTTAATGCTGAAATTAAAGTTCGATGAAATCTATGTCTTCAAAAGTACTAAACAAAGGATAAGCTTACGACCGTGATATGATCTTATGAGGTACAGATTAGATTAAAATTATTTGCTTGTTTTCATGAATACTAATGAAGTTGGGGATCGCTAAACAAGATCTTCTGAGTTATTTGTTTAATACTGAATTTCTCAATATTAATATTGAATTTCCATAAAAGTTTGATCCATATAGCTATGCTTCCCCTCTATTTTTAAAATTAAACAGCAAATTTTCTGCAACATTTTCAAACTTGACACATTTTCTGGACGGTCTGTCTCTTAGGTCGTTCTCAACTGTTTTAACTTGACTATAGATTTCTTCACACACTCAACTCAATATTTGTTGGTTGCTGTTGATTTTGTTAATATTTGATTTGTGTATGAATGAAATATTTAAACACAGAGTCAAGTCAGTCAGTCCATTGGGTCTTCACAGCCAACTCAACTCAACCATTCAAACAAATACTATGATGCCACAAAATAATATATGTAGTAAATATGAATATTGTAGCTTTTGGCAATTTCCCATGGTTTTTGTTTGTTGTAGGTTTTAATAACTTTCGTTACCGATCAAATTGCTGTTAAATGTTTGTGCAACGAAATGTAACCCAAACTTCTTGTGTTTTTTTATACCTACTACAATATATATAGTTCATTCCTACCTTTGGTTGATTGCTTGGTTTCGTTTTTGGGGTCGGGGGGTGGAAATATAAACTTAATGACATTTTCTGTTTGAGTTAATTATTTTATGATGTTTTTATTGCATTAATTATGGTAATTATTTATGGTAAGATTCTGTTAGTTAAACAAATAACCTGAGGAGTTGGTTTGCATACATTTTTAAGCAGAAATAAAGTAGTAATCAATGACATTGAGCTTGTATTTGATTTAAAAGAAAGTGAAAGTTTTCTATTTTTGATTTTGATTACATCCGGGATATAACAAAATCTTTAGGTGTAACAAGTGGTTAAATTTATAAAGAGAATGGCTTAAATAGTATCTGTTAATATTTGTAAGATCTCACACCTAAAAACCAATATTATGCATTGTACCAGTCAGTAAACATTATGCAACGGAAGACCATTGAATCTATAGAAACAAAGTTTCAATAAATCGATTTTGTACCTGGAAGAAAATAATTCACTTAAGTGTCCAGAATTGTGCCCAATAGAAGAAGGTGGAACGTAGGGCCTCAACAAAAATTTCGTTAATTTAATGCTACAGCATTTATTTCACGCCATGTATGTTCTGCTGCTAATCCTTCAGCTTCAACCAGTCTCCCCCATGTATTAGCATGTCCTCCCTTTTCTTCGGCTACCAGTCAAGCGCCGTTCTAGTGATATTGTCTGGGTCTTCCTCAACGTATGTCCAATCCAATTCTAGTTACGTCGTCGAATTTCGGTTTTTATTGGCAGTTGATCTGTTGTTGCCCATAATGTGGCGTTGGATAAAGTATTGAACACTTGGAGTGCAACAGATTTTACACTAGCGTCAAGCGATGCTCTACCTTTTGTGATGCTGGATCTCATATCATCACTTGATCCACCATTGTTGGAAATAACACTTCCCGGTTTTCCGTCTGGATATATAGGTCGGATATTGTCGGTATTAATGTTCATTATCCTGGTTTTTAAAATGTTTATCCTAAGACCTGATATAGCTGCATACTCGCTCAGGTTTTGTCTCGATATGGGAGTGTTTGTGTGCTAGAAGAAATATGTCATCTGTATAGTCTAGGTCTTCAAGTATACCATGCAAGTCCTATGTAGTACAGGTGTTGTTGGTTGTTACATGATTCTCTATTATGTCAAGTGTTAGGTTGAACAGTAAAGGCGAGAGAACACAGCCCTGACGGACACTAGTCTGGATATTTATATTGACGCTTAATTGGTTCTCGTGAATGATCTGACAACTAGCTTGTACAGCTCTTTTACTTTCGATCACTCCTGATCACATTCGCCGGCACTCCTTACACCAGATCGCTGTATGGTTTAATATATCGAAGGCTTCTTCAAAATCAATGAAGCACATGTATAAATGAGTGCTTTCCTTAACTGATAGCTGAACGATAATGCGCAGGGTGCCACATGATCAATGCCTGAACTTCTAGCTCTAAATCCTGCTTGCTCTTCGTAGTTCCGTAACCTTGTATGAACCTGAATCAATGCAACGCACCAGAGACTAAGGAACAGTCGAAACAACCCTATTCTCTAGAATTATTCATCCGAATCTTTTTTGGAATGTCCCCAACATTATGTATTCATTTGGTTGCCTAAAAGGCTGAATGATCACTGGCAAACCAGACATATTTTCTGACTCGTCTATCCGGCAGAATGTCATTTCACTAAAATTGCCAAGAAGTCCAATGACGAAAGATCTGTTGTTGGAGGTATCGGTCGATTGCGGCTTATTGACAAGAAAAATTATAGCGGGATCCAATCTCACGATATTGGTGGCAAATTCACTTCAATTTCGCGAGCGATAACCACGCCCTTAAATCGTTTAATTCTGGAGTTCGTTGCATGGTACATAGCGTCATCCTACTGCAACTACTACACGGTCATATCGTCCACTTTGGCCTAAAATATTTGCCAATAATTGGTTTTTAGCGATTTCGTTTACAGTGATAAACTCACCAACATCGTTGTCAAAGAAGTACGCACCAATCCCATCGGCACAAAATCCACAATATATTTATTTAGCTCGTTCCCATCGACATTTATCTACCAATGGTTCTCGTTTGATGTTTGAACGCCATAAAAAAAAAATGTTGCAACGAATCATTACTTGCGATGAAAAAGGGATCCATTCGATAACCCGAAGCATAAGAGATTGTATGTGAGCCCGACCAACCAGCCGAATCAACACCAAAGTCAAATATCAATAGTGCAAAGGTATTTGGTGCGAACAAAATGGTCCTATCAATTATGAGCTGCTGAAATCTGACCAGACCTTCACAGGGAACCTGTACCGAACTGATTCGTTTGAAACGACCATTGGCCGAAAAACGCCCACAATGTGCGGCCAGACATGAAACCGTAATATTCCATAAAGGCCACATGATGCAATACCTGTGAAAAAGTATTTAGAATGAAGTGGTTGGGAAGTTTTGCCTCACCCGCTTTATAGTCCAGACCGTGCCCCGACCGACTACTAATTGTTTCGATCGATGCAGAACGTTTTCTCTGGGATACGCATCACTTTGGAACAGAGTATCCGTTATTGGCTTGATTCGTTCTTGGCATCAAAAGATGAGAAGTTTTTTTTTTGCTCGGAATCCATATGTGGCCAGAAAGATGGGAAAAGGTCATAGTTAAATTTATATTTCACAAATGTTTCAAAATAAAAGTTAAAAAATTGAAAAAATCCCTTTGAAACTATAAACGAAAAAAGTCTGGAGCGGTCAAATCAAAGGATTTTGCCTGCCTCTTCAAATCGCCAAAATGAGACAGAAATCGCATCCTTGATTGTCTAGCAAACTGTGTGTGCAGTTGCCCTGTCCTTCAGTTCAAATTTTGACAATAAAATTTCGGTGATCATGGTTTTGTCCATGCGGCCGCTCAAATAAATAATGCCTGATGACATCTACGTTGTAATTGCTCCTTCCAGTAACTTCGAGTGATTTAATCGTTCATCTGAGTTGAATGAATGATTCTCAGTATATTGAAGGATTCCATGGTTTCTAGACAGATATTCTGTAACATTTTACTTCACAAATATGAAAACAAAATTTACAGTTGCCGCGATTTGAGAACTGTTGGACTATTAGCTATTTGGACAAATTAGATTGCAGGAAAATAGAGAATAATAAATACTCTATTGGCCATACTAGCCAACAACTGAATGATTAATTCGCTAATCTGTAAAACCGAATAATAAGATAAATCTTTACACATTGAATTTATCCAATATTTAAAATTTAAAACTTTAAGGTTTCAATCGGGCAAAACTTATCAAAAATACTTATTTAATTCGTAATATGTGTATGATGTTTTTCTACGTTCCCCATTCCTATTAATGTAATCAAAGAGGCAACAATGGACCCCAAGGTCTCCGAGTGGGGGTGTACACTATGTGCACTTCCACTAAAATCTAAGATGCATCTTAATGTTTATGTGCTTCATTTCCATAAAGTGCCTAAAATTTTATTAAAAATTTGCTAAATTGGAATATTAGACAACTTTAATAGAAGCTGTACAGATAAGTTGACAGTGTTTAAGTTTTCATTTGAGCTGATTCTTAAAAAATTACTTTTAAAACAAAACCTACCAAATTTATCAGATTCGGTTTCAGTTTACATCTGTGAAGGTTTGTTAGCTAATTCAGACTATATAAAGATAAAATGTCAGAAATTAATACTTTTTTATGAAGAAATGTCATTCAAATGCCATAAAACTAATAATACGATCGTTCTTCTTTATACAAATTTTAATTATAAATCCATTTTTTAAAAAAAAATTAAAAAAATATTTTAAAATTTGTTTTAAAAAAGTAAAAAAAAAAAAAAAATTAAACTCGCCCGAGCAGGGACTTGAACCCTGGACCCTTGGATTAAAAGTCCAATGCTCTACCGACTGAGCTACCCGGGCACATACTCATTGCTTAAATAATTAGCTGCATAAACACAAATCTATTTTTAGAAAAACTACCACCACATTAGCGAACATGCCTAAATACGAAAAAAAATAATGCTGGCACACACTCGTCCGGCTAAACGAACGACCCCAACAACAACATGTTTACAAAGAAATTCAATGGAATTATACAAACAAAAGAAAGAGAAGAGAAAAACCAAGAGGGGCGACTCTCTCTCTTACGGTAAATAATGATTTTGTGTTTTCTTTTTGGTTTCTGTTTTGATTTACTCATTCGTAAACTAAATTAAATACACACTAACACAAGTTAGCATGATGAATGATAAACAAAGATTGTTGTTGTTGATAATTTTCTAGCATGCTATAAAAATTAGTTTTTTTAAATACAAATTTTTATAGCATGCTAGAAAATTGTTTGTTTTAAGTGTTTTGTGTAGCTAAATTGGAAGCATTTTTCTTACAAGTTCATTGTATTTAAATCTCTTATGGTTTTACAGCCTCTTAGGTTTTATTTAGCTTGTGTTAAATTGTATTGAAAACATTTTTTAAACATATTTTGCCTCAGCATGGGGCTGTTTGTTATACATTTCATTCAATCATTCATTTTTTATTTCTTTTATTGTTAAAATTTTGTGTTTTCTATTTAAACTACTTAAAATTTGTTGTATTGCTTTTATACTTTTAATCATTAATTAATTAAAATAAAAAAATAATGTGTGAACATTAGAGGTGCTGATTTTTTATGGCTTTTTATTACAAAATTTAATATTCAATTTTAAATATGATTTTTTATCAAAAGTTTATTTAAAGATGCTTGTTAAAAATATAAATAAAACCCTTGCATTTGTTTGTTATTTAAGAAAATCTATTTTTATAACAAATAATACTGATAATCGTGCCTTAAATTCTAAATTATAGATTAACTAATATTGTGTTTATGCCTTGTGTCTTAAATTTAAGATTTCATGTGAAAAAACATTTGTTGTATGTTTTCTTTTTTATTACTGTTTGGGTTTTGGAGGGGATGAACAATGTCAGGCACATGCTTGACACTTATCATTGGTTTTAATCATAAATTATTAGTATGCTGGGTTATTTATGGTCGTAAAAAGAAATGGAATGTGGCCTAAAGTTTATTTATAAAAATAGCTTTTTGATAAGCAGAACTAATAATAGATTTA
Organism: Calliphora vicina; assembly: GCF_958450345.1. NCBI lineage: Eukaryota > Metazoa > Arthropoda > Insecta > Diptera > Calliphoridae > Calliphora > Calliphora vicina. The sequence goes on from NC_088781.1 coordinate 25,269,176, forward strand.
TTTAGAAAATCTAAAGCTTTCTGGATTTTTTTATAGCTAAATATACTCTTGGCTGTAATTGATTTCTAGGGAAGGCCTAGCTAGATCACGGCAATAATTTCTATTGTTTAACTTCATTTCGATTTATCAGAAAATTCGAACTTCCTAAACATGTGTATGACAGATCGTGATCGATTTTTATGGATGAACTTGATCTCGCTAATGATTCATTTAGGTCATCTTGATCATGTTAAATATTTCTTTTAATTTAATTATGTTTTTAGTAAATTTTAGTAAAGTAAATTAATTTACTTTTAAATGAATTATATAGGTCACTAAGAATTATAAGAGCGATATCGATCTTGTTAAGATATTTTTTTTATCGAAATACTCGATCTTGCTAAATATTTCTACAGATTTATCATTATCTTGCTCTATGAGAGATCGTGATTTATTTCTATAGAGCAATCTCGATCTTGCTAAAAAAAATTTTATCGAAAAACTCGATCTTTGCTAAATTATTTTTACTGATTTAGCATTATTTTGCTCTCAGAGATCGTGATTTCTATAGAATGACTCGATCTTACAAAAGCTTTCTATTTATTTAAATTAAGAGTTTTTTAAAGATATTAACCCCACTAAGTATTCTCTTAGAGTTAACGATCTTTAATATGAATTCTAATGCTCACTATGAATTATAAGAGCGATCTCGATCTTGCTAAGATATTTTTTTTATCGAAAAACTCGATCTTGCTAAATATTTCTACAGATTTATCATTATCTTGCTCTATGAGAGATCGTGATTTATTTCTATAGAGCAAACTCGATCTTGCTAAGAAATTTTTTTTTCGAAAATCTCGATTTTAGCTAAATTATTTTTCCTGATTTATCATTATCTTGCTCTCAGAGATTGTGATTTATTTCTATAGAAAAAGCTTTCTATTTATCTAAATTAAGATTTTTCTAAAGATATTGACTCCACTAAGTATTCTCTGAGAGTTTTCGACCTGGGTTACAAATTTCATCAGAAAAATCGTTTTTTCTAAATATTTGTACTGGATTATCATAATTATCATGATTAATTGATATATATTGATGTCGTTAAACTATTTTTAATGATTTAGATTGAGATTAGATTCTTAATATATTGAACTCGCTCAGATCTCGTTAATGCTATGAAGTTGTATTAGAAAACTTGTATTTGCTAAAAAATAATTCGAATGAAAAACCTTTATGTCTTTTAAAATGGCTATGGGAGATCTTGATATTGAAAAAAATTTCTATTGATGGTTCTGATGTCGGTAATAAAATAAATCTTTCTTCGAAATTTCGTGAGAGTTCTAAATGACAAAAATAATTTTAATATAAGATCTTGAGATCACTAAAAATTTAGATTTTTACTGATGATCTTGAATTTATTGGCACCAATTGGCTTTAATAAATATTTCTAAACGAGATCACAAAATATTTTGATGGTAGAACCTGATCTTCATCTAATTTTCTAAGGCAGATCACTATTTCGCTTAAAATATCTTGATATTGACAAAGTTTTCTATTCAAGATTTAGATATCGCTAATGAAATCATATCTCAATGTCAATGAAGATTGCTGCAGAAGACTTTGAAATTTTATGAGAGATCTGAATGACAATAATAATTTTAATATAAGATCTTGAGATAACTAAAAGTTTAGATTTTTACTGATGATCTTGATTTTAATGAAATATATTGGCTTTACTAAAGATTTCTAAACATGATCACAAAATATGTTGATGGTTGATCCTGATCTTCATATAAATTTCTAAGGCAGATCACTATTTTGCTTAAAATATGTTGATATTGATAAAGTTTTCGGAAATCAATTTAATGAAATCAAATCTTAGAATTTTTATAAGAGATCGAAATGTCGCTAATTTATTTAATATAAGATCTTAATGTCATGAAAGATCACTGCACAAAATTTACATTTTTACTGACGATCTTGATATTAATGAAATATATTGGCTATATTGGCAAAATATGTTGATGATCTAAATTAAAATGTCTATGGCAGATCACTGTTTCGCTTAAAATATCTTGATTAGTAAAGTTTTCTATTTAAGATTTAGATATCGCTAATGAAATGTTTCGCAGAATTACTGCAAAAGATTTATATTTTTACTGATGATCTTGATTTTAATGAAATATATTGGCTTTACTAAGGATTTCTAAACGAGATTGCAATATATTTTTATGGCAATACTTGATCTTGATATAAATTCCAAAGGAAGATCACTATTTCGCTTAAAATATCGTGATATTGATAAAGATTTCTATTAAAGATTTAGATACCGCTAAACGAAATCAAAATATCTTAGAATTTCTATGAGAGAACTTAATTTAATATCTTGAGATTACTAAAATTTTAGATTTTTACTGATGATCTTGATTTGAATGAAATATATTGGATTTACTAAAGATTTCTAAACGAGATCACTAAATATGTTGATGGTAGATCCTGATCTTCATAACTATTTTGCTTAAAATATCTTAACTTTTTTTAGAAATTGTATCCCATATTTTTGTTGAGAATTTCTACTGGTGATCTTCATCTCTGTAAATATTTAAATTGCAGATTTTGATCTCGAAGACTATTGTTATAAGAGATCCTTTTTCTCAGTTTTGCATGATGGATATAATTAAATATTTATGCCGAAGATTTTGCTTTAGAGATGAGAGATCAGTAAATATGTAGATCATAGAAATTGATCTTAATGAAATCTGTTAAGAAGGAAGATAAATTTTCTAAAAATTGTTTCAGAGACAGCTTTTGAGTAGTCTTAAGATTTTAGTTCTTGATTTTAATAAAAACGTCTTTGGCCGATCTTTATTTCACTTAAAATGTGTCCAGAAAGCCGTGAGGACAGCCTTGGATTAAAAACTCCATAAAAACTTTCGGTTAGATTGGAATCTTTTCGTCTACTTGTGATCTTTACCTGGCTAAATATTTCAATGTTTGATTTTGAAAGACTTTTTTGGGAAATCTTATTCTCTTTTGAGATTTTGTTGATAAATGTTTTTATGAGATCTTAAACTTGCTTCAGATCTTCATTTGGATATTGATTTGTAGCTAAAATATCAATGGAAATCTTGAAAATGGGGTTTATTGTGTAACTCGATTCGAAAAGAGTTCGAACGTGCAATTTCTTTTGCAAATCGTACAGATTTCTATAAAAGATCGTGATCTTGCTGGAGTTTTCTATAGAAGATCGCAAATTCAATGAAGACTTCTATGAATGATCTGATTGACTTAAAGATATTGATGTTGCAAAATCTTGGTAGTGATGATCTTTACTGATCTTTACAATTTTTACTGGTGATCTTGCATGTACTAAAGATTTCTAAAGATTTCTTTTTAAGATCTCGATCTCGCTAATACTTCATTCGATCTCTATAAATTAAAACTTGGAGATCCTCAATATTGCTAAAGATTTCGGTGATCTTGCTTAAGATTTCCCAGAAATTAAGGTGATAGATTTCTATAGTTTTCTATAGTTTGTATGTAAGTGATTTAGAAAAGAGTCACATTCCCTTCATTTCCATTTCTTTTTATGAGTAATAAATAATTTAATGTCATTTTCCAACTATAAAATTATGTGAATGGTTAAGTTTGTTGCTTCGCCATCTACTATTAAATGAAATTAAAATTAAAGAATAACGACATTAATAAATGCATAAACTCATAAAATAAAAAGAAGAAACATAAAATGAAAATAAAAACAATTGAATTGAATTGTATGCCTACAGGAAATGAGGTCGTCTCAGACTAAACGAAATGATAATAAAAAAGGTCATCAACAATTTGAACCATTAACGGCAATCAAATAAACAAGCTGCAATAATCTCTCCATCCCACTCTCACTAGTTACAAGACACTACTGGAGTGGCTGATAATTCAAATATAGTTTTGGAAGGGAAAACGATTGAACGATCAATAATTTTTGTGCGTTGACTTTGAATTGTTTAATAATGTTTTAGAGAGATAAAGAGAGTTTAACGATTATGCTAGAGTAGCAAGGGGTAAAAAAGAGTTTTTAAAACCTTTTAGAGTTTGAGGTTCTGAATCTTCTTCTTAACATAAATACAGCTGTTTTCAGTTTGAGCTGTTTGTTATTCTTATTTTTAAGTTAATGACAGAAAGAGTGACAGCCGGACGGACACTCCAAAACTGCTTTCTTATCATTAAAACACTAATGTTTACTTTTTAACATTTATTATGGTTTTTGTTTTGTTGTGTTGTACAAAAAAAATTGTTGTTTTAGGTCTTGCATTGAGAAAAAAAGGTTTATTAGATGTTTTTGTGTGTTTTTTTTTTTGATAATAAATTTTTCCAAATTTTTGATGGATTAGAGTTATTTTTCTCAATTCTATACTATGCGTCTTTCTTTGTCATGTAAAAAATGTTTGTTTTATCATTTGGAAAATGATGATGGGTCATTTTGAATTTGACTATGATGGACACATTTGGAATGTTAAAATAAACAAAGTTTTGATGTTCTTAAACAAAAATTGATTTATCACTTTTTTTTTTGTTAAATAAAAAATTTAATGAACACTGAGAGAAATTTTGAATAATTCCAGACTTTAAATTTTAAAGGAAATACTGAAGATTAGTTTAACATATCGGCCATATCAAGGGACCTCTTAAATTAATTTCCTTATCATTTGTCTCATCTTAATTAGCTTTCAAATTATGTTGCAACTAACTTATTTGTGTTGAAATCCTTTTCCGGCTTTTTTTAAAAACATTTTTGTCCTAAAAATTTTAAATGTGATTTCAATTTCTTTTTGTATATTTCTAAAAACATGATGGATGTCATCTTTTGTGTTTCTTTTATAACATCTAGTAGTTGTTTTAGTTGTTCCTTTACAATTCCAAAACGGATGTGTCAATATACTCTGAATATGTCATATTCCAACAAAATTTACGATTCTATGTTGTACAAAAAAATAACACTTAAATAAATACTCTCGTACCACGGAGTATATTTCACGTTTCTACTTAGTCGTATTGAAAAACAGTGGGAGATGAGAGTTTTCGTACAAGGTATACATTTTATATTATTCCGTAATACGACAATAAACAAAATTTACTTTATTGCTAAGTGCACTTTAAACATTTTCAATCAAATTAATTTAAGGAGTAACTTCTTAAGCTTCCTTTACAATATATATGTTGGGTGTATGAAATGACAACAGATGGCTTATCTTTTGAATGCGCTTTTTGTTTTTAATATCGTATATGTCATTTTGAAGGGTGCATATCTGTCATTTATTCTCACTTAGTTATTGAACATAATAGTGTAAACAAGTAAGAGAGCTATATTCGGCTGTACCGAATCTTAAATATCCTTCACCAAATTATACTTCAAAATACAAATTTTAAATATTTTTAGGAAAACAAAATTTATTTTTTTTTCAAAGTTGTGTTTTAAATTTTTTGGAAAATTTTTTTCCATGTTAAAAATATTTTTTCCGTTTTTGACCCATTGTAGGTCCATCTTACTATGGTCTTATACGTCGTTGCAAAGGTCTTTGAAATACCTATCATTAGATATCCATATTGTCTATATTAATGACTTAGTAATCCAGATATATGTAGGTCAAAAATAGGTCAAAAATCGAGGTTGTCCTGGTTTTTTCCTTATATCTCAGCCATTTGTGGACCGATTTTGCTGATTTTAAATAGGAAACTTCTCGAAAGCATGTCTGACATAATTATTGAAGATTTGGATCCCGAAGATATCTGGGGTCTTCATAAAATTGATTTCAACAGACAGATGGACATGGCTTAATCGACTTCGCTATCTATAAGGATCCAGAATATAACTTTATAGGGTCGGAAAATTATATTGTGGAAATTACAAACGGAATGACAAACTTGTATATTACCCTTCTCACGAAGGTGAAGGGTATAAAAACAATGTTTTTTTTTGTTTCGAAAATATCGAATTTTGAGCCAAAAATGCGTCATAAGCCGGAAGTTTTGCTTTACTTCTTCAATTTGAAAAAAGGGCCGCTGAAGCACACCGATTGCTCACTAAAGCTTATGGTGAATCTGTTCCATCGGTTTCAATGTGCGAGAGATGGTTTGTTCAGAAGTCGTGATTTTGACACGGAAGACAAACCAAGCCCAGACCAGCCAAAAAAGTTGTAAGACCAAGAATTGGAGACATTACACCATGAAGATTGTTGTTAACTCATCAAGAGTTTGAAAATCAGAAGTGGTAATCCCAGTCTAGCCAAACAAATTTTAAGACCAAGAGCTTGCAAACTCATTGGAAGCTACTCAATCTGCAATTTCAAAACTTTTGCAAGCAGCAGGATTCATCCAAAAGCAGGGAAATTGGGTGCCATACGAATTGAAGCCGAGAGACCTTGAAAGACGATTTTGTATGTCTGAAATGCTGCTTGAACGCTATAAAAGAAAATCATTTTTGCACCGAATCAGTAATTGCGATGAAAAATGGATCCATTATGATACCCCGAAGCTTAAGAGATCGTATGTGACGCCCGGTCAACCAGCCGAATCGACACAAAAGCCAAATATTCATGACAATAAGGTAATTCTCTGTACTTGGTGGAACCAAAAGGGTCCTATCTATTATGAGCTGCTGAAATCTAGCTGATTGGTCACCGAAGCTTATAGTGAATGTGTTCTATCGGTTTCAACGTGCGAGAGATGGTTTGTTCAGAAGTGGTGATTTTGACACGGAAGACAAAGATAGCCCAGACCAGCCAAAAAAAGTTGTAAGATCAAGAATTGGAGACATTGCACCATGAAGATAGTTGTTAACTCAACAAGTGTTTGAAAATCAGTGGGAGATACTCACGCAGCAATTTTAAAACTTTTGCAAGCAGCAGGATTCATCCTGGGAAATTGAATACCATACGAATGGATCCATTACGATAACCCGAAGCGTAGGAGATCGTGCAGTCCGGCCAACCCGCCGATTCGAAACCAAAGCCACATATCCATGGCGCTAAGGTAATTATGAGCTGCTGAAATCTGACCAGACCATCACAGGGAATCTGTAGCGAACGCAACTGATTCATTTGAAGCGAGCATTGGCCAAAAAACCCTCACAATAAGCGGTCAGACATGAAACCGTAACATTCCATCATGACAACAGTAGACCACATGTTGCAGTACCTGTTAAAAACTATTTAGAAAGAAGTAGTTGGGAAGTTTTCCCTTCCCGACTACTATTTGTTTCGATCGATGCCGAACGCTCTCTATGGGATTTGATTCTCTTTTGAAAAGACTAACCGATATTGGCTTGATTCGTTCTTGGCTTGGAATCCAAATGTTGTCAGAAAGATGGGAAAAGGTCATAGCTAAGGTAATGCTATGTATTTGGTGGAAGCAAAAGGATCCTATGTATTATTAGCTGCTGAAATCAGACCAAACCATCACAGGGAATCTGAATGCAAAAAAAACTCCCAGAATATGCGGCCAAATATGAAACCGTAATATCGTCATCATGACAACACACAGCCACGTGTTGTAATACTTGTTAAAACCTATTTGGAATGTAGTGGTTGGTAAGTATTTCCTCACCCGTTTTATAGTCCAGACCGTGCCCCGTCCGACTACTATATGTTGCGATCGATGCAGAATGCTTTGTCTGGGATTTGCTTCTGTTTTGAACAAACTAACCGATTTTGGCTTGATTCGTTCTTGGCCTCAAAAGATGACCAGTTTTTTTGGCTCGGAATTCATATGGTGACAGAAAGATGGGAAAAGGTCATAGCTAAGGTAATGCTATGTATTTGGTGGGAGCAAAACGGTCCAATCTATTATGAGCTGAAATCTGAGCAGACCATCAAAAGGAAACCTGTACCGAACGCAACTGATTCGTTTGAAGCAAGCATTTGCCGAAAAACGCCCAGAATATGCTGGCAGACATGATACTGTAATATTCCATCATGACGATGCTGGGCTACATGTTGAAATACCTGTTAAAAACTATTTAGAAAGAAGGCGTTGGGAAGTTTTGCCTCCGCCGCTTTATAGTCCAAACCTTGCCCCGCTCGACTGCTATTTGTTTCGAATGATGCAGAACGCTGTCTCTGGGATACTCTTAGTTTTGGAACAGAGTATTCGAAATTGGCTTGATTTGTTTATGGCCTCAAAAGCTGAGTAGTTCTTTTGGCTCGGAATCCATATGTTGCCAAAAGGGTGGGAAAAGGTCATAGCTAACAATGGCCATTTCTCAATTTTATGTAAAAAATCAGGGGCCGGCACAGATCTTTTTTTCGCTCATTTGCATGACATCTGAATGTCATTTAATACTTATCCGAAGATTTTACTTTAGATTTTGATGAGAGATTGCTAAATATGTTGATGATAGAAATTGATTTTAATCAAATCTTTTAAGGAGAAGGATAATTTTTATAAAAATTGCTTCAGAGACAGCTTTTGAGCAGTCTTACGTATTTAGATCTTGATCTTAATAACAGCGTCTTTGGCAGATATTTTTTTCGCTTAAAATGCTTCCAGAAAGTCTTGAACTTTTTTGGACAGCTTTTGACTAGTCTTTTTAGTTAAAATTTTAGTAGAATGTCTTAATCTCTTTAAAAACTTTTTGTTAGATCTCGTTCAAGATTCCGATCTTCCTGCAGTTTTCTATCAAATATTCCGATTTTAATAAAGACTTCTGTTAATTTTTAGAGATGATCTTGACATCACTACAGATTTTACTGGAAGATGCTGCTACTTCTAAATATTTTTACTGGAGCTAAGGAATTCACTTGAATGAAATGATCGACTTGTTGTCAGTGACTTAAATAAATCCGCATTCCTTTTAGTTCATGTTAGTGTAGATAAAGATCTCGACCACGTTTAGTATTTCTCTGATAAATCTTAATGTCATGGGCATTTTGCAAATCGTACAGTTTTCTATAAAAGATCGTGATCTCGCTGGAGTTTTCTATTAAAGATCCCAAATTCGATGAAGATTTCTATGAATGATCTGATTTATTGAAAGATATTGATGTTGCAAAATATTGGTAGTGACGATCGTCACATCACTATTGATTTTACTGGAAGATACTGATCACGCCTACAATTTTTAATGGAGTCTTGCATGTTTTATAAAAGATCTATATCTCGCCAATAATTTTTGTGAGCAATCTGGATTTTGGTAACGATTTTTCTAGAAAATAGAGCGAGCGATTTCTACAACTTTCTATTGAGTGAATTAAAGATTAGTCGCCTACTTTTGATTTCTTCAATTTAACCTTTAGAAGCCTTCTATAGCTTTTCGGTGATGATCGGCTGATGTTTAATTAAAATCCGAAAACTCCCCTCAGCTGTTCACCTCAGATGAGAACTGAATTCTGAGATTTCAATATCATTTATTTCTTTGTGTTTCTTAATTTTTTGTCCAGACTGTACTTGTTTGTATGATTTTTGTTTTTTATTATTGTCATCCACATGTTTTGTCTGTCATTGCAGTTTTAGTTGGGTTGTAGTTTTTGTTTGTGTTTCTGATTGCATTCGCTCTCTCCTACAACTTGCATCCAGTTCCATTTAATGGTTTTCTATAAATAATCTAGTTTCTTATTTCAACTTTTCTCCGCACAATGCGAATATAATGCAAAACGCTAGCATTTATTTATGTCTGTTGTAAATACGTTTTAAAAAAACTTCAATAAGAAAAAAAAAATAATTTACATTTAACCCTAAAGAGGTAAGCGAAAAATAGAATTTCTTCATTGGTGGAAGAATATTAACACAGTACTAGTTATGTGACTGGTTCTTAGGGGGTAGAGTCCGGTTCAAGTTGTAACAGTTTATATAAAAGGTACCGACTTTGTAACACTCAATAGCTAGTTATATTACAACACAGAAAGAGAGAGCATAACAGTGTTACTGTAATCTTAATGTCCACCGCTGATTTACACTAGCTGAGGAGTTCTTATTAAAATTGAATGTTACAAAATAACTTTGAAGTCATTTGAATTTTCAAACAAATTTCTAAGTTATTCAATAGATGTGGAGATTCTGAGTAAAAGATATCATAGTAGCTTTATGGGTTAAATTTGGCAACATCCTTACTCATTCATTTGAATATAATACATATGTATACTCGCAATATAAGTAAGTATTCTTCGCATTGAATAGTCTGTATACAATTTTTTTTCTCTTGTCCTCCATATAGTTTTGCATGTCAAAACTACAGATCCCCACACATCTAAACAAAGTCAAGCAAAGACATGAATGTGCATGTTGGTGCGTGCGTTTTTTTTTTGGTATTATTTTGTTGTAGCTGGTTTTTTGTTGTGTCGACATGTGTCTATTCCAGTGAAATAGGGTCTGATACCAAGCACACTCGGTTTGCATTCTATTTTTGGGTTAACTATGAAATGTAATCATCACAAAGTATGTTTAAAATGATTTTTTTTTAGCAGATTTAAGTTAAAATAAGTTTTAAACCAGGGAGTTTATTTGTTTGGATTATAAAATACCCAGCTAATTACTGTGTTTTGATAAAATATGGAATATTTTTTGGAAGGATTTTATAGATTGTTGGCCAGTATTGAGAAAAAAAAAAACTATTACATTTCCTGGCTAAACTATTTTATACCATTGCCAACCTGCTGATTTTGTCCAGCTGACATTTGTGAAAAAAATATTAGAAGTTTAGGGAAAGTAAGCCGGTTTTAATATGGGGCACGTCTGAAATATCCAGATGGGTATTGATTAGGGTATTCAATCGATTAACCGTTAATCGGTTAACCGATTAATTTTGGACGGTTAACTGTTCGAATAATTTAATATTGCCGATTTTCAAATAACAAATAAACCAAATAATTTGTGTCGTTTAACCGATTAACCGAAATGTCTTTTTTTTTTGCACTTTATACAGAAATATTTTTTAAATTTTATTTCTTACCTTGTGAACATTCCCTTCTAGCAATAGTTTTTTGAAGTATAGTACGAAAACTGAAACTAAGGAATTTGGAAATGACATTTTTTCTAGAATATTCTATGATGAACTTTGTCCTAATGAGTCAAAGGACGACATGGTAATATGGACGAATCTAAAGACATTTCTGAAACGAGTCTTTAATCAGAACTTAATGAAACTATTAAAGTATTAGAAATCTTAAAAAGTATACTTAGAAAAAAGTTTAATTAAAACAAAAAAAAAAAATCGTTTCAAATGGAAGCATTTAAATTACGTTCTTTTTTTAAAATATTATTTCAGAAGATCTCCCTAAAATAGTATATATATTTATTTATTGTTTTGTTGAATTATTATGTTTTGTTTGTTTTTTAAGTTTTTGTTTTTTTTATTAACAAAATGCTTATATAAGTATACAAAATTCGTGTTTTTCTTTTCAATTTAAAATTAAAATAGAAATTATTCGTTTAATCGAATAATTTAATATTAACCGATTAAATCTAAACCCCGATTAATTATTTGTCCGAATAACCGATTAATCCAGAAACCCGATTAATTGAATAACCTTGTATTGATTGAATTTTGATATTGATTTTTTGAACAAATAATAGATTAAGTTGGGGTTTGGCATGATCAAATTGTACCCCGTTTCTTTAACTTCTGAGAAGTTTGCGATTCCATTAACGCGGGATGGGTACAAAAATACATAAAAAAAGAGCTGTTTTATAATCGAACGGAACGAAATTGTAACTGGTAACAGGGATCAGATGAAATTGTAATTGGGAACAGTTTTTCATTGATGGATAAAGAAAGATTGGGACTACTCAAGTAAAAATTGGTTATCAAATAGGGTCATGTACAGGTGGGAAATCAGTGGGTTAAAAGCCGTAAATTTTTCAAATTCCAAAAATTTGAACATCTGAATGGCTTTGGAAAATTGAGGGATTGGAAAACCAGAAAACTATCTTGTCTCCTTCTACCTTTAGATGACCACTATTTGCAAAAGGTATACACATCAAGGTAAGTTCACTTATTAGGGCTACAGGCAAGCTTTCGTGACTAGGGTATTTAAATACCCTCTTCGGCATTAACGGCTTCTAAAGCCTGTGAATATGAATTATTTTAATTAAGTACCACGGCAATGATTTTTAGAAAATTTTACTCTTACTTAAAACCAACTGTAAGTAAATGTATGTATATTCACTTATTCAATTATTTCCATATCTTTCTAATACTCTCCGAAGACCTTGGATATTTAAATTCTGTATACTCTCTGCTCTTGTCGACCGACGCGTCGCGACGGTACTTATAAGTACCATAACAATAATAAGCTTATAAAATGAAAACAAACCATATTTTGACACATTTTGCCCAAAAGTACTTTGAAGTACACTATCATCTTCTGAAAAATATATTTTTTTGGTCGATTGGCAAACTCGCTTACCCAGAATAACGGTGAATTATTTCATGTTCTCATTGTGGTGTTTATTTATGTTGTAATGACAAAAAATACTGTTTCGTAAAATACCATTAAATAGACTTGTAATAGAAAATTTTATAAGTTACAAAACTAATCAATATATTAATAAAATAACGGTACCAGGAGCCTTCCGGATCCTTGCAGGTCCTCCACAAAGTTAAAATTTTTTAAATAACTTCCTGAAGTCCTTATTTTCAATATTTCATAAAAAAATAAAACTTTTTCAACGATTTAAAGTCTTGGTCCACAAGGGGTTAACTGAAAGGGCAACACTGCTCCTTTCAACAGGGATCTGTCAGTTGACTCCTGTCAAAATCTGAAAAAGCTGAAAGATAAAGCCTTTTGACTTGAGGAGAAACTGGAAAAAAATGAATTTCTCCTGCCCATTAAGAATTATTTTTTTGGGGAGAAAAACCTTCACTGAAATAAACGCTAAGCATGATAAATACTAAGGGAACTCTTCACCATCAATTTCAATAATAAGTTGAGGTCTCTACACCCGAAACAATGAAAAAAATCACGAAATTGTGTCGCCCGATAGGTGATTGAAAGTACGAGAGATTGTGGAAGCCATAGGCATCTCACATGATTCAGTGGTTCAAATTTTGAATCATCACTTGAGAAAGCTTTCCGCAAGTTGCCTGCTGCGTTTACTCACAATCGGGTGCACAAAAGGGTAAACGGTACACACATGTGCAGTTTCTATGACAAAAATCCATCAATTAGGCTACGAAATGCTTCCTCTTCCGCCCTATTCTCAGGCTTTCGCACCGAGTGACTATTGTTTCCAAATCTGAAGAAAGATTTAACTGCAACAATGAAATCATCTCACCAAAAATACCTATTTTGATGACCTTCACAAATCTTATTTTTTGGAATAGAGAAATATTTGGAGAAACGTTTGATGGGGTAGTGGAGAGACTCCCTGGTAGAGATAGGATTATACTATAGGTGTACGACTTAAAATTAGGGAATAAAAAATTTATTCAAAGTATTGGTCATTGTTTCCCCATATTTCTGGCAACATATGGATTCCGAGCTAAAAGAACTGCTCATCTTTTGAGGCAAAAAACGAATCAGCCAAGACAATATCGGTGAAGTGTATCCCATAGAGAGTGTTCTGCTTCTATAGCAACAAATAGTTGTCGGACGGGACAAGGTATAGACTATAAAGCGGGTGAGGCAAAACTTTTCAACCACTTCTTTCTAAATAGTTTTAACAGGTATTGCAACATGTGCGCAAGTGTTTTCATGATGGAATATTACGGTTTTCTGTCTGGCCACATATTCTGGGCGTTTTTCGGCCAATGCTCGCTTCAAACGAATCAATTGCGTTCGGTACAGGTTCCATGTGATGGTCTGGCCAGATTTCGGTGGCTTATAATAGATATCAGCCTTTTCCTTCCGCCAAATACATAGCATTACCTTAGCGCCATGGATATTTGGCTTTGGTGTCAATTCGGCTAGTTGTCCGGGTGTCATATACGATCTCTTACTCTTCGGATTGTCGTAATGAATCCATTTATTATCGCAAGTAATGATTCGCTGCAAAAATGATTTCAAGCATAATTTCGGACATGTTAAATAGTCTTTCAAGGTTTCTCGGCTCCAATTCGTATGATACCCAATTTCCCTGCTTTTGAATGAATCCTGCTGCTTGCAAATGTTTTGAAATTGTTGCTTGAGTAGCTTCCAATGATTTTGCAAGTTCTTGTTTAGTTTAACAACAATCTTCATGGAGTAATGCCTCTAATTCTTGGTCTTCAAAATTTTTTGGCTGGCCTGGGCGGTCTTTATCTTTCATGTCAAAATCACCACATCTAATCCGCACAAACCATACCTCGCACGTTGTTACTAATTTAACACATTCACCATAAGCTTTGGTGAGCTACCAGTGTGATTCAGCTGCTTTTTTTTCAAATTAAAGAAGTAAAGCAAAACTTCCCGCATATGACGCTATGTTTGCACAAAATTCGACATTTTCGTGGCAATAACTTCGCAGGATCAAGATGCATAACAGCTCTGCTGTTCTTCTTCTTCCTCTTGTGCTAAATGTCTCCTACTTTTCAAATTTCTTTATTAAAGAGTTCAATTCTATAATTTTTCTCTTTATTAAAGAGTTAAATTCTATTATGTTTAGTTTAAAACCAACTGCCGAAAGGCTTCCCTTTGGTAATATTTTAGTGCATTTACTATGAGCAAACATGATGAATATTTCAGCAAACTGTTATAAAGGAAAGACCAACCAACACTTTAAGCCTTTGAAGTTTTAGCGCACAAAGTGCAACACATGTGGCAGAGTCAGCAACCCCTTCCAATTAACCCACATTAATGTAACCCGCATACGAGTACAAAGGTTGGTTACTTTTTCTTTCTTTTTTTTACCCTTTATGGGCAAAATAAATCTAGTTCAAATGCAAGTCATTTGAGGCAAAAAGAGAATAAAATAAATCCACTTACGCTGGTGATGATGATGATGGTGTGGTTGTTTTTATCTACTCGCAATTTAACCTGTCGGGTAACAAAGAAGAAAAAGTTTCCAAATGTAGACAATCAAAAATCTATATAAAATAGAAGTACAAAGTACCCCCCAAATAAAGCTTTAAATAAATAATAAAAGTACACTGGTACTGGTACTGATACTGGTGAACTGAGTTAGCACATGATTTACTACAAAACTATTGTTTATTTAGTTCCCGAAAATGAACAACAAATCACCCAAAAAAAAAAAAAATGGAACAAATGTCCATTAAAATAAAAACAAACTTTGTATAACCGAAAAACAAAGAACTGTGGAGAAAACAAATAAACACTATTTACAGTTACGAACAAGAAAATAGCAGTAGCACTAAAAAGAATTTTTGAAACGACGTACAACGTCTTTAAAAATTTTAAACTTAAAATTTTGTTTATACCCATAATCGGTCAAGCCTGTACATTTTTTGTGAGATATGCTTTTTGTAAAAATAACTATAATTTCGGAAATAAAGGCTCTTATATTTGACAATATGTATTTTTTTATTAACATTGAAATAGCAGTGCCGGATTGTTGAACTCATTTTTTTTATTTTTTTTTTAAAGAAGTCAAATATTTTTTAAGATTAAAGTAAAATTTAGTTAAATATGCTGAATTTATTGTATTTTTAATGTTAAATATAGTTCTTTTTTATATAATACCTGTTTTAGTGGGTTGCGCAATACATAGCACCATTGCTTAGCGAAAATTAATTTTCAAAATATGGAAAATCTTTTCCATATATTCAACTTTATATCAAACGCTATTGAATAGAAAGAAAAAAATAGAAAATAGGAACTGCAAACGGAAAATTGCACCTCAGGACGATCGAAATATCATCAGAATCATCAAATGCAATCCATTTAATCTGTCAAGCTAATAAAAACCGAATGAAATTTAGAAGTTATTGATATGACAGTAAGGAGATGATTTCTAAATGCAAACTTCACAGAACGAAGTCCAAGGAAAAAGCCAATATTAACAAAAATACATAGTGGTACTTGTTTGGAGTACGCTGAATGCCGACTGGTTTACAAGCAAATATCGGAATATTTTGTGAACTAGCGGGTCTAAACTGGGTATATTTGGAAGATCAGGCTGTAGTTAATATATTCGACGTCCACTCTCGTTTGTATGTCAAACACAGTACACTTTGAAAAAAGTTAAAATATTTAAAAATTTCGTGGTACTGCTATTATCTTGTTCGCAACTGTAGGTTAATCCAGAAAGTTTACATACAAAAATAAATAAATGAATAAATATGTATTTAAACCAAATAAACAAATGGAATTCATGATAAACTAAAAAACATACACCAACCAACCATCCCATTGAATCAAACACCATTTATGTACTTGAATTACTGGGGATTTGAAAATTTTAGGAATTTCGTTGAAGCTTTAACATAAAGCGGCATAAACAATTGACATGAGCACACAAAAATCCAAAGATAAGCCAAACAAATATTTAATGTTCGTTTTTTTTTTTGGTTGTGATATTTTGTTCAGTCTTGGGTCTTAGATTTATTGGGAATGTAACAGTGCAGCAGAGGGCAGAGAGGGAGTTAGGGGATTATGAGGGTTTGTTTTAAATTATACTTGAAAAATATTATAAATTTAGTTTATTATGAGTTAAATGAAGTAAGTAATCAAGTGTAATAATTTAGAAATCAAAAACCAAAAAAAAATATTTTAAGATCGATTTTAAGCTTTTCCCTCTAAAGCCTTAAAAAAATGCTGTTTTCAAATGAGAAACACTTTAAAGTAGGGGTCGGCATGAAGAGAACATAATATGGATTATAGTAACACCAGATTTTTGTTTCTTATTCGATAGTTTTGATGAACTTCGTTGATATTCGTGTCTCCAATCATGTTCGGCCCCTGCACAGTGGGGCAGAATCGAAATTTTTTGGAAATTAATCTGGCATTTCTAAACGGCTGGTCCGAGCGTGATCAAATTTGATTTGGGCGTAGCCATGGAGTATTCGAGTTTAAGTTATTAAAATGGGCCCTACAAATGCTCCAGGGGCGGCTATGGGGGCTCAAAGTGGGGTACCTTCGACATGTAAAATTGCGAAACACGTGCCATTTTTTTTGTTTCCCATCCGATTTCAAAGAATTTTATATTTTTGGAAAGCGCTCGGCTAGGTCTTGAAAAAACTTGCTTGCGTGTGCTATTTATCTCTTATAATTTCCTAGTTATAAGCATTTCAAAATTGAAATTTTAAAATTTTGCCATACCTTGGTCCACTTTTTTAAAAATATGGGGCGCACTTTTGGACCGAATGGACTCGAATTACCAATAACATACAAAAGATTTCAGAGCAATATCAATTACGAATCCAAAAATAACCGATTTTCAATTTAAAAATTAAAAAAATAGTATAGTTTTGCTGTTTTTTGGACAAAAAGGTGACTTAACTCTTTTTTTTTTATTAAAAAACAACTTTCTTTAAGAACGTATAACAATTTTATGTTTTTCTATAAAGTTTCTTTACGGAGAACATTTTGTTTTAAAAAACATGTCCTATTTTTGGAACATGTCGGCCCTACGCCCTTTAGAAATTGACCTATTTTTTATAAAAATTTCTACTTTGGGCCACATGTTCTAAAATCCCAAAGCAGGGATCAGAAAACGGAAAGCAGCTTTGGAAACCCTGATGTGTTCCCTATTTATCCTTAAAGTATTTTCCCAGCCCCGAAGGAAATGTGGACCCTATAGGCAAAACTGTAAAAAATATAATTTTTGGGATTTTTGCTACAGTTTTTAGGAATTGCGGGATTCCCTTTGACCTTTTGACAAGTTTTTATACACTTTGTTATTTAGAATGACAAACTTAAAAAAACGCTGAAAATTTCATTGAGTTTCGTTAATAAATAAAGATTTTATTGCATATTACATATTCATTGAGTTTCTAAAACTAAAATTTATATCAAAATTTTAATAGGATTGCAAATATTAGGAACAAGTTGATCCACATTCATTCCGAGCTATATTTTTTTGTTTAATTAAGTTAATTTTTGGTCTTACAAAAAAAAATTCCAATTCAATATCTCAATTAGATAAAAAAATTTGCCACTTTAAAACTCCGTCCTTCAAAAAAATTGCACTTTTTCATACTAAAGAATGTGGCTGTGGCTGTGAGTGCCAACCACTGCTTAAATGATTCTCTTCTATATTGTGCTCTAATAGCTCGTAACTTTTCAAAAGGAGTGTAGATTCCAACAGGAAATTTCTGCTAATGACAAAGAATATGATACAAAATCTCATGGTATATCTGACTGACTACTCCTGGAAGATTTTGGTATAGGGTGCTTTTTTAGAGTTATAGAACTTTCTTTAAAATTAAAACACAACAAATTCAATATAATGACCAAAATTTTGACTTTATTGGCTCACAAATTTCATCGTACTTAATTTAATTTTAATTTGGCCTCCGTGACTGCGCCTTTTAAACGCCATCCTGTCTGTCCAATTTTGTACCACTTTCTCATGCATATCAGGTCTTATTTCATCAATAGTGCGTAGAATGTTGGCTTCTAAATGATCAATTGTTTATGGTTTATCAGCAGGGAAACCGGAAATATGCTCTAAAAAAAGCGTTTTAGGCGCTTTAAATATGCAGTAAAAACTTTAAAATATGCTCTTAAAATTTAAAAAATATGCTCTTAAAAAAACAAACTTTTACATAATTTTTAACCAAAAAAAATTTACTTAAATTTTCAAATAAAAATCGTTGTCTATTGGGTCTGAAAACATTTTTAAACATAGAAAATGTTCTTTCGACATCAACTGATGTTACAGGAGCAAATTTAAAAGACAATATTTCTTTAACACTTAGAACGGTTAAGTTTGAATTAGAACTAAAATTTGATATTTAGATGGAGCTATTATTAAAATAGTGCTTATTTTATATTAAAACAAGTAAGAGAGCTATATTCGGCTGTGCCGAATCTTATATACCCTTCACCTAATTATACTTCAAAATAAAAAATTTAAATATTTATAGGTGAACAAAAATTTTTTTTTAGTTTTTTCATTTTTTGAATAAAAAATTTTTTCGAATTGTTATTTTAAATTTAAAAAAAAAAATTTCTGTTTTTTAAATTTTTTTTTTTGGTTAAAAGCCATCTATTTTTCAATTTTGAATTTTAAACAAAGTAAAAACCTGTAACACAACAGCGAAAAATAAGTAAGACAAAATTTGTTTTTGATAAACTCAAAATATGCTATTAAACAGTAAAATATGCTCTAAAAACGCAAAATATGACATAAATATGCTCTTAAAACAAATATATGCAAAAATATGTATTTAAGGGTAAAATATGCAAAAATATGCACTAACAAATCGATGCCAAAATTCTTAAATAGTTCTGAAACGTGTAAATATCTTATCCATGTGCTCATTAGACTCACCAGAAAAAACATGCATTTGCATATTTTGGTTTCCCTGTTTATCAGCATAGATCAGGGATTTGACTCAAAAAATAGTCCAAAGATGTTAAAATATACGAATGAGGTGGCCAATTCACAGTTCATTTCTTGAGATAATACGGTCTTGTTGGAACCATTTCTCCTCCAAATGGCATGAGGTATAAAAAAATTTCGAATCATTTGCCTGTAGCGTTCGCCATTCACGGTATTGTTAGTTGTATAGTTGTTGTTGGACACCAACTTCACAAGGTAACCAAGGTTCTACAGGTCAAGGAACACAACGTCATGTTGACGCAACAGTTCCTTCTGAGATGTTACTGGAGGAGTCTTTCAAACTTCAACATCACACAGTTGGAGTCTTCTCTGAGCCATGTCAGAGAGAACCTAAGGAAATATGAGGAGAGCATACAGATGTATGTGCATGATCCATTTAATTGCCACTCGTCTATGACAGCTTTGAACGATATTCACAGAGACGCCATAATTTGCGCGTTAGCAGGATACCGAAAGAATGATAAACTTGGAGGTCGCCCACCTCCCATAGCAGACGCCGAGAAGATTCTGCAGCGTAAAACAAGAGTCGTTCTGACACAACTAAGATCAGGATGGAGCAACATGCTTAATACCTTGTGGTTCCGCAAAGACTGTGCGCTCTCTCCAAAAAGGACAATTCTACTTGTTTACATACCCGCTAATCCAGCAATGAGGCTCATCGCCGAGCACAATTTTGCGATAAAACAGTCGTCTATAAGTTGCGCGAATTGATTACTGATTACAGTAAATTTGGATAATTTGATAGAGTTGTTTAAACGTCAATCTATTCATGATGATTTGCCAGAGTATACTGATCATAAGTGTCAAAAATTGAGTTATCCCTATTGGAAGTTCTATACGTCTAAAAAAAAACACCCTTACCATGTTTCCATGTGCCAATTGCGATAATTCTAAACGTTGTAATCCATGTTAGGAGTACAACCTCCCTCAACCGAATTGTGTCCATAACCAAAGTCAAACGAACGAAGGTATTTATCCTTTTGATGTTTATCTCTGATAGATTAGTTAGGTCGATAGGTCCGTACGTCTACCTCATTATGTCAACTTCTAAGGAAATCGTGAAATTGAAAATTCAATATTTTGGCGTGTAATTCAAACAAGCAGTTCACTGTTACTAGATTCAGTAGCTGAACCCGCGTATCGTTCATCATAGCAATCGATCAACGACAATTCTATTCAGCCAATATTGCTATTGTCGTCCTAAAAGTAGTCGCTGTTTGCCACCATATCTGCACAGAGAAAACAGATTCGTAATAGCAACCGAATTTGTTGCCAATCGAATGATTCGGATTCGGACACATAGAATTTTTCGGTTCTAGCAACAGAAAATCAGTGGACAAAGACGAATTTCGGTTTAAGCAAACCCAACTTTTGTTAGTACTTCTAAAATTTTGTAGCCACAACTGTAAAGATCAGTCACTGAGGCAGAATCATTCGATTAGCAACAAATTCGGTTGCTACTACGAATCTTATCTGTGTGTGTTTAATCCTAGAGTCTTTCCAGAATCATACGCTTGCACATTGGAAGCGGTACCACGATAAATCTTTGAATGTCCTGTTCTAAGAGCGAAGTCACCCTCTTTTCCAGAGTATCTGCGATATGATTACCTAATGCTCATTAATCCAGTAGAGTCGGTGCTAGTTAGCTGTCCAAAATCCAGTTTAGAATTCTAAAGGGCTACTATTATCAGGATTGCCCTTGTTAGTACTCTTTCAGTTTGAGGCCTTGACTACAACTTTTCACCCGATGGAGACCCAGTAGAATTTTATCGGTCTAGTAACCGCCACCAATAGTCAGTTCACGTTCTTTAATTGGACTCTCCAACTCAAGCTCAAGCAAGCTTTGCTTTTTTTTACCACAATATTGGGTTTCCTGGACAGTTTATTGTCAAGAATAAAATACCCAGGTATTTTGGCTGTCCCGAAAGTGTCATTTAATCAAACCACTCCTGATGCTCAATTGACTCCACCGGTCAATGGAGCCGGATTCACTCTCTGTGATATCGTGTTCAACTCATTTCCTTTTAGTACTCTTTCAGTTTGAGGCCTTGACTACAACTTTTTTCCCGATGGAGACCCCGTAGTATTGTATCGGTCTTGTTACCGCCATTAATAGTTAGAACACGTTCCTTAATAGGACTCTCCAACTCCACTCCTGAAGAAAAACATTCGTTTTCTTCCCACAATGTTGGGTTTCCTGGACAGTTTATTGCCAAAAATAATACCCAGGTATTTTGGGCTGTCAAACTGAGTTAAATTTCGATCAGATTTACGCTCAGTCCACTGTAGATGCTCCATGACTCTACTGGTTGTTTTTAGAGACGCCTCCATTTTCTGTGATATCGTGTCTATCCCTGTAACCGCATAAGAAAGAGATCACCCACCGTCTATAGGAGGTGCAGAAAGTATTCTTCTTCTTCAAATGTAATTCTGGAACAAATGAGGTCAGACTGAAGAAACATGCTTAACGTTTTCAGGACTCTCATAGAATCAGATGGATCATGTTCTTTATTTGAGATCATTATTACCAACCAACCAACTTAATTAAAATACCCATTGTAGTAGTCCGCTTGCCACTCTCCAAAGTGCAACAAACAAATCATAAATGTGGCATAATTGACGGTGGCATTAAAACCCCATCTATGCTGCAACAACTCAGCATATTTTGTTTGTAATTCAATTTGTTTAGAGTTGTTGTAGTGTTAGTAATTTAAATTTAACGGACAATTATGGTTAATTTAACAGCAACAGCAACATCGACAACAACAACAAACACACACAATCCAAACACTCCGCTCAATTTACAGTGATTTCAATAAAAATCTTTCATCTAAATAATTTGATGTATTAATCTGATAAAATTGTTTTATTTTCCTCCCAAAAAAAAAACGCGTTAATGTTTGTTTGGAATAATATTTAAGACGCAGAAAACATAGATGTTTAACTCTCAAGTGTCGAAAAGATTTTGAAGTGGACACTTGAGTAGCGTGTGAGTGAGTCAGTGTGCGAGTAAGTAAGTAAGTGATTGAATGATAGTGAGTGAATTGAATGAGTAAAATTTATTTATTTATTTTATTAAGACAGACAGCTTCAAATTGACAGCATTATTATTGCATTTTGTACTTCTTTTTTTTTATTTTTCTTTAGTTGATTATTTGACGTTACAGGAAATGTGTAGAAGGGGTTGATGAGATGATGTTTCTTAATGTTTGTTATTAAATGTTGAAAATTAATTTATTTTTTTGTAAAGGAAATAATTGAAAATGTGTTAATAGTTTTCCAGGAAAAGTTTGTTGTGTGTGCATAGTTCAAAGTTTGCAAATTCAATTTTATTAAAAGATTTTCAAGGAAATTCACTGTGGAAGTGAAATGTATAACAAAAGCCTTTAACATTGTAAACAATTTGGATTAATGTTTCTTGTAAGAAACTTGGTAGTTTTTGGAGTCTTGAATGCTATGCGATATCTGCATAGGTAGGAAAGAGGGAAAACAAATGGAAGATGTTTGAGATTGTAATAAACTGTGACAATTACATGGATTAGAGATCAGGGTCGCAAACGAGTAACAATTAATGACTGAATGTGGTTACAACTTTAATAGAAATGGCGAAAGATTGTTGCCATTACATAATTAGTACAAACACAGTCATCTTCTTGGAAGCTACTCGCAGCCCTAGATACTAGGGATGCCAATCCCGAAATCCCGATCCCGAAAATCCCGGGATTTTTCGGGATCGGGATTTCCCGAATCCCGGGATTTGTGAAAAAGAATCCCGGGATTTTTCGGGATTAACAAATCCCGAAATATTATGAGATTTTTGATATTTTAGGAAGATTTTTGAAGCACCCAAAATACTTAGAAAGCTAAATTTCAGCATATTTATAATAATCTCGCTTCAAATCCAAACGCAGCCAGATTTTTTCATTTGAATCAGGAAGCAGCACGTCTCCCTTCCATTGACAGGCTTTTACACAATTTACACTTTTACGAAATTTATGTTCAAGTTATTTTCTGAAGGGGCAAATGTAGTCCGATTTCCGCAGTACTTTACAGTATAATTTCAGAGTACTTACAACTTATTTTGTGCAAAATTTTGTAAGGATTGCCGTATAATCAAGATATTTATGAATGCTCAAACAGTACTCCGGGGGACAATTGTATGGAGCTAGGGGAAATCATGGACCATTTATTTTAATTTAATGCATTAGTTTTTGATTTGTTATATTTTTACTTAAATATATTAATGAAATCAATAGTTTTTATTGTTGAATTTGATGTTTTTGACGTTTAACTAAAATCCCGAAGTCCCGAAAAATCCCGGGATCCCGGGATTTACATTTCTAAAATCCCGAATCCCGGGATTTGTAAAACCCAGTCCCGTTTGGCATCCCTACTAGATACAGGATTGGATAGGTAACCCAATCAGGAGCTAATTTAGAAAAATGAGATTTCAGCAACCATGATAATAAAAAACCTACCAATTTCCCTAATGATGACTTTATGTTTCCAAATATGTATTCGATTTTGAACATGGAATATAAGGAAGCTTTTGGAACCAACAAAAATTGGAGCAACTATGCAAAAATATTTAAAGCACAACTTAGCTTTCTTATGATAAGCGAATTTATATAGCCTGGATCAGGTGACTTTGGAACAAAAGATAACCTGACCTTTTTGTATGTTCTACGATCACAAAACAACCAACCTATATTAAGAGGCGTTGGGCTTATTCTCTCGAAAGAGACATGAGACGATTCGCTTCCATTTTCCTACAATTTATCAGTCCACATTTCCACACCTTTCTTACGTTGTATATGTACAGGTTCCCAAACTATCCTGTAGAAACCAAGAAACTTAAATATTAACATAATAGTTCTGCGCCAGGTGTTCTTAGGACGGCCTGATCGTCGGCTACCATGGAGTCCTTGTGATGCTGCCAATTGGTCTTCGCAATGTGTGGCATATCCATTTCCACTTTCGTCTTGCTATTTGGCGAATTATGGGCTCTTCATTTGTTAGTCGCCAGAGTTCAATATTGGTGATAACGTTAGGCCAAAAGATGCGGCATATTATGCGCAAACATTTGTTTATGAAAACTTGCAGTCTTCTAGCTATAGTATTCGTCATAAGCCATGTTTCGCTTCCATATAATAGTGTGGATTTCACACAGGCATTGAAAATACGGATCTTCACGTTTTATTTAACCGACCAAAAGCTGACCTTGCCTTATTTAGTCTGAGTGACACGTCTTCTTCCACTCCTCCATCTATCGACATCATGCATCCTAGATAACAAAATCGGTACAGCACCTTCTATGTGAATGTCCAGCCTTACAAGAGCATAGACTACTACATCTTGGTAGAGCTCTTTTCCATGATCTGGACTGTCTCAGAGATGTGTCACTAGTAAATATGATCAGGTTTATTAGAAGTACCGGTTGTTTCCCACGGGGACCACAGGAATCACATAGTCAACGAAATTAGGGAGGGAAACTATTCTCACTTTATGTACGAATTTTCAGCATAAGGGAATAGTATTTCTAAGGGTATCACAATGGGCCACAAGGCCTCCGAGTGAACTCGCTAAATTGCGAGCAACCCACGTAACCTAACCTACTTCCAGCCTAAATCTATTTGCCAAAGCAACCAAATCATCTACTTTGCTCTGCATATCATTGAACTTGTGCGATATGAGGCAAATATCGTCAGCGAAATCCAAAACTTCTAGATGGTTTTGGAGATCCCAGATAATTCCCCTTTTTTTACTGCATACTTGTATCATAACCTCGTCCAAAACAACGGCAAACAACAATGGAGATAGAGGGCAATCTTAATTAACTCCAGCATTAGTCATGAAAGATTCTCTAATCATGCCATTGTGTCGAACTTGGAGTGTGTTATTGTTGTACATAGCTTTGATAAAATGTATCAATTTTGTTGGTACACCTTTTGCCTTTAATGCATCCCATATCGCACTACGTTTTATTGAGTCAAATGCTTAACATTTCTCTATTAGATCTTGTCTTCCGAATTCGACTCATCTTCCACTCCACTCATCTTCTCGGTGTCGTTCTGCTCATTATCGGAGAGATTCACGGAAATGTCCAAGTTATTTCTCATTGTGCCGTCGCTCATGACTTTTCTGAGCACTTCCTTTGAAAAATTACTTCGTACTTTCATTATTTTAAGTTCATATAAGTCACAGCAAAGTCGTTCATCTACTAAAAGTTAATTAATGCATTTTATCCATCATGATATCGGCGGTATAAGAGTTACGCATACAAAAGCATTTCCATCTCTACAAGAATACGCCTGGGTTGGAAAGTTTCAACAAAATATTTGAATTTCGTCTAAATATCTTTCTCCAAATGTTCAACATTCATTTCATCACGCCTCAAAGAAATATAATGAACAATATCCTCAAATTCGCTCTGCAGCTTCTCCAACATTTGGACATTTCCAGGATCATATCCAAAGAGATTTACTTCAATATTCGACAGATTCGGACAAATTATTTAGCCAAGAAACTGAAGTGTATGGATCTTTCTGGATGAAGTTTAAAGCAACTCGAAGCTAATATTAGATTATTTCATTGGAAAAAACGAGAGTTGACATCAACATTCAGTTAGAACAAAATATAAAGCTCATTTATCCAACATGTGCTTATCAGAAGTTTTCAGAAAGAAAGGCAAACTTCCATGTAGAAACCGAACATTAGCCGACTGTATGGGTCATTGAAGATGATGTTTAGAGCAATTCAAAGCAAATATTCGTCTATTTAATTGGAACAATCCAGACCTGACGTTAACGTTTAGTTAGAAAAACATAGAACTATCAATTCTCCAACATTTGCTTACCAGAAGTCTTTGAGAAGGAAAGGCAAACTGCCAAGTGGAAACCGAACAGTAGTCGATTATTTGGATCTTTTAAGATGAAATTTAAGCGAATATCGAATACCCTGTTCCAAAGTGAAACGTATCACAGAGAGATCGATCTGCATTGATTGAAACAAATAGTAGTCGGGCGGGTTACAGTCTGGACTATAAAGAGTGTGAGGCAAAACTTCCCAACCATTTCTTTATAAATAGTTTTTAACAGGTAACTGTGGCCGAGCGTTCTCATCTCAATCTGCATTTCGGACATTCAAAATCGTCTTTCAGATCTCTCAGCTTCAATTCGTATGGTTCCCAATTTCCCTGCTTTTGGATGAATCCAGCTGCTCGCAGATTGAGTAGCTCTCAATGATTTTGCAAGATCTTGTTGAGTTTGACAACAATCTTCATGAAATAATGCCTTAAATTCTTCTTTTTCTATCAAGAGGGGCACCCGGCGGCTTAAACTAATTCGGGTACGCCGAATTCAGTGGTGCTAACCGTTTTTTTAAGTTAGCTCGTATTTTCGAGATATACCGTTATTTCGAAAATGGAGGAGGTTGCACAACATATATTCGCGTAACTCAAAAACGGTTTAGTTTATTGAATAAACTGAAAAAACCGAAATTCCCCAACGAAATTACATTCAAGCTAATCTTAACATGTTTATAATATTCGCAGTCGTTTTAGAAATATAATTTTTTTTTGGCAAAAAAAATAAAAAATTTAGAAGTTTTTGGTTTTTAAAACGGCATTAAAAATTTAAAAATGCTTATACGCTCCACAGTGGTATGAGAATAAAAAAAGATGGAAATAAATCTGTAACTTATAAACCCTTACGCCGATTTGAATGAAATTTCACATGCGCAAAGAGGTAGTGTAGTCGAATTTAAGTTTTGAATTTGGACCTCATGAGCCCACCAGGAGCGGGACCAGGGGTTCCCAAAGTAGGACACCTCGGGTATGTTCAATTTTTAAAATGTTCCTATTTCTTCGTTTGTGTTACGATTTAAAAAAAATTGCACATTTAGAATCTCCTCGTCGAGCACTACATAAAACCTCTCTTATAGCTTAGGAGATATTCGCATTTGAAAATTAAATTTTCAACATTTTTACCCACCCTACTACAGTTTTTTGGTGACCTCGGTTCCAAATATTCCCCGATTTTATCCATTTTTCTTTTATAGAATTAACAATAGATCTATATATCAAATAAAGAAAGAAGTGTTTAAAAATCATGGCTGAGTCCAAAGTTAAATTCATTTGAATTTAAAAAAATTTAAAAAAGGCGATTTTTCGCAATTTTTTGGGAAAAAAGTACTTTTATTTTTTTTTAAGTTATCTAAAAAATTTCATATAATGAATTTGTACTTTTTGAAAAGCTAACTTTACGCCGAATATTTTAAATGTAAAAAACATTTATAATTTTTGATACCGACGGGATCAGGTCCATTCAAAAAATTCCTATTTTTTATGTAAAATTCAACATTAGGGCAAAAATTCTCAAATCGCATACTCGATATCAAAATATAGTAACCTATTTTAGATGGCCCAATAAGTTCTTAATTATTTTGTAAAGGGTTCCGATAACCCCGCCCCTGGTATGGATATTGTAGCCAAAAAACGAAAAAATCACATTTTTGGGATTTTTCAAGATCTCTTTGGGAATTGATAACAAATTTCAAAATTTGTTTTTATTTTTCCATTTTGAATAGAAAAATCTACATAACTGTGAAATTTTATTAAAAAATATTCATAAATAAAAATTTTATTTCAATTTGAAAAATTTGTATCTATGCAAAATTCAATAAAAAGCATTTTTTTCATATTTTTCAAAAAAGTATTCCATGAATTTTTTAATTGTCAAAATATATATAATTTTTTGAAAAGTAGACAAAATCCTCTAACTATTGATATATAACATGTCTACCTTATGTTTTTTACGTGTCAAAAAATTAGGGAAAATTAAACAACTCGCTGAGAATTTACCTAACATAGAAATTCATAAAAAATCATGTTGCCTACATAACAACATTTTTATGAATGTAAATAACAGTGCTAGGTAAATTCTCAGCGAGTTGTTTAGTTTTCCCTAATTTATTTGACACGTAAAGGGATAAAATCGGGGAATATTTGGAACCGCGGTCACCAAAAAACTTCCCACCATACTCCAGTTTTTTGATAACAGCGGGTCCAAATATTTCCCGATTTCTTTTATTGGACTAACTACAAATGTATATGTCAAACAAAAAAAGAATTGTTTACAAATCGTGACTGACTCCAAAATTATATGCATTTGAATTTAAAAATTAAGAGCGTATACGCATTTTCCCATTTTTAATGCCGTTTTAAAAACCAAAAATTTCGAAAATTTTCTAAAAAAAATTTATATTTGTAAAATAACTGCGAAGATTAAAAACATGTCAAGATTTGCTTAAAGGTAATTTTGTTGCGGAATTTCGGTTTTTCAGTTTGTTCAATAAAATAAAACGCGCCTGATTTTTCAAATAATCGCTAACTAATGAAATTGAGTTCGTAATAAAAAGCAATTAAATTTATAGCGATATATACTAAAGTCAAACCAAAACTTCGTACTAATTACTTAATGACTTCTCAGAAGCGATTGATGCATTAAAACTTTATATTTCCTTTCAACTTGATCTTTGTGGAAAAAATTTCTTCCAATATTTAGTGTGTTTCCACAAATTTTTCCCGCAAATCACAAACAGTAACCCTTTTGACTCTCATATTTAACATTTCGCTTTTATTTTATATAGAAAATAAGTAAAACTCCCCAGTATTTTATCTTAAATCTTAGTAAATTGTGAGAAATCTACAAAAATTGTCTGTTCTACCTTTATAATTCAATTAATTTCAGCTACAAAAATTCATATAATTAAATTAATTGTTACCTCTACTAAACTTTATTACAAATTTTTCAAGCATGAACTAAAAAACCCAGAACAATATAGCTAAGCTACATCAAAATTAAGTTAATCTGTGATCCTTAATACAATTTGTTGGCTACATTCTTTGGATTTTTTTTTATTTTTGCAACTAATTTAATATTCTATAAGCAGTTTTTTTTTTGTACTCGAAACATTTCAACAACATTTCTGTACTTCCTTTTCTTTTTACGGCGTTTCTTTTTTTGGTTTTGCATTTCAAGTGGAAAAATTAGCAGAAGTTGTTGATGGCTTTAAGAAAAATGTTTAGCAAGGAGAAGAAGGCGTTGCAATTTACTTACTTCTAGGTATTTAAATATAGATTTATATAATTCTACTTTATGTTTCTTATTCATGTTAATGAGCAAAAAGAAATTAATGACATTTTAAAGGGAACTTAATTAACATTTGCTAAAAAGTTTATAAGAATAAGATTTACAAGTTGTTTTGAATTAAATTTATTCAATAGAAATTTAAAAACAAAGAAAAAAATAAAAAAAAAATTGCTTGCCGAAACCCGGGATCGAACCGGGGACCTTTAGATCTTCAGTCTAACGCTCTCCCAACTGAGCTATTTCGGCTGCATGAACAAACATGACTTCATGCTCATTTCAAAAACTAAAACAAACTTATAACAAACCTCATACTTCTTCACACTAATTATGATAAATACAAATGGAAACAAACTAATATTTATAGTTTAATTTAACGATAAGAAAATAATTCCCACAGCTCAAATATAAACAATACCCTGCCCTTAGCATTAAATTTAATCATAAATGTTACAGTTTTACACTCATTTAGTATGTGACCCCCTGCCTAGAACTGATGATTTCTTTTATAAAAGGCTCAAGATAATAAATTGTTTTAAAATTATAGACGACAATGAGGCTACTATTTGCTTTTTATTTATAGAAAATTTAAATAAAAGCAACGAAAAACCAATAATAAATTTAAATTAAATTTAAAGAAATACAGAAATAAAGGAAAATTAAAACATCTAAACTATACTAGACTTTAAATACCTAGCTTGGAATTAAAACGAAATGCTTGGCTGATTTTTCTTACCCGTAAGAATGTAAATAATAAAATTCCTTGGAATTCATATGTAAAATACATGTATGTAGGCGTTACCACCAACCAACCACTTGAAAAAGGAAAAACTTCTTTAGCAATATTCTTTTATTATTTATTTTTATGGCTGGATTTTGATCATAAAACTTGGAATAATACAAAAGAAACCTGCAGTTTAGCTACAAATTAGGCCTGGGAATATTTGTTTATTTTGTGAGACTGACGACTACTGCCAAAAACAAAAGCAACAGGATGTCCGTTTATTTAATAATTATTCTTTTTAAACCGAAATATAATGCTGTTGAAATGTCTGGTGGATGGCAGCCAGTCTGACAATGATCATGTTTGTTTTATGGCGTGAGAAATTTCAACAAATTAATTTAGTGACTTTTTTAAGAATACTGACACTTTTAGTTAAGGGTTTAATAAATAAGAAAAAACCTTACAATAATTAGAAATGTGTTAATCGATAAACTGATCGCGATCAGTGATCACTCAAAAAATCTAGAATCGTTCATAACTTTGTAAATAAGCAATTAATTGAGAAAAGAAGATCGATCTGATCGCTCATATTTCTGAATAAAAATTTATTTTTATACGAAAAATTCAAAAAATCTTAAATTGTCAATAACTTTTTAAATAAGCATTTAATTGAGAAAAGAAGTTCGCTCTATGATCACTCATATTTCTGATCAAAAATAATGTTTTCTATGAAAAATTCAAAAAAACTTAAATCCCTAATACCTTTGTAAATAAGCATTCTAATGAGAAAAGGAGCTTAATCTGTAATCGAAACCTAATTTTTATAAAAACAAAACTCACTCATATTTCTGACCAAAAATTTATTTTATATGAAAAATTAAGAAAATATTGAATAACTTTGTTAAAAGGTGTTTCATTAAGAAAATATGCTTGATCTGTGATCACTTATTATTTCTGACGAAAATTTGGTTTTTATATAGGAAAAATTCAAAAAATCTTAAGTCTTCAATAACCTTTGAAATACGCATTTAATTCAGAAAATAAGCTTGATCTATGATCACTCATATTGCTGATCAAAAATTTAGTTTTATATGAAAAATTAAAAAAATCTTATATCTTTGATAATCTTACAAATAAGCGTTTAATTGAGAAAAGAAGCTGAATCAGTGATCACCAGGGAAACCGGAAATATGCTCTAAAAAAAGCGTTTTAGGCGCTTTAAATATGCAGTAAAAACTTTAAAATATGCTCTTAAAATTTAAAAAATATGCTCTTAAAAAACAAACTTTTACATAATTTTTAACCAAAAAAAATTTACTTAAATTTTCAAATAAAAATCGTGGTCTATTGGATCTGAAAACATTTTTAAACATAGAAAATGTTCTTTCGACATCAACTGATGTTACAGGAGCAAATTTAAAAGACAATATTTCTTTAACACTTAGAACGGTTAAGTTTGAATTAGAACTAAAATTTGATATTTAGATGGAGCTATTATTAAAATAGTGCCTATTTTATATTAAAACAAGTAAGAGTGCTATATTCGGCTGTGGCGAATCTTATATACCCTTCACCTAATTATACTTCAAAATAAAAAATTATATTTCAAAATAAAAAATTTAAATATTTTTAGGTGAACAAAAATTTTTTTCAGTTTTTTCATTTTTTGGATAAAAAAATTTTTCGAATTGTTATTTTAAATTAAAAAAAAAAAAATTCTGTTTTTTAAATTTTTTTTTTTGGTAAAAAGCCATCTATTTTTCAATTTTGAATTTTATACAAAGGAAGTAAAAACCTGTAACACAGCAGCGAAAAATAAGTAAGACAAAATTTGTTTTTGATAAACTCAAAATATGCTATTAAACAGTAAAATATGCTCTAAAAACGCAAAATATGACATAAATATGCTCTTAAAACAAATATATGCAAAAATATGTATTTAAGGGTAAAATATGCAAAAATATGCACTAACAAATCGATGCCAAAATTCTTAAATAGTTCTGAAACGTGTAAATATCTTATCCATGTGCTCATTAGGCTCACCAGAAAAAACATGCATTTGCATATTTTGGTTTCCCTGGTGATCACTCATATTTCTGATCAAAAATTATAAAAATTTCTCCGCAAAAGTGCTTAATTGAAAAAAGAAGCTCAATCTGTGATCATTCATATTTCTGAACAAAAATTGATTTTTAATATGAAAAATTAAAAAAAAATCGATAATCGTTAATAACTTTGTAAATAAGCGTTAAATTGAGAGAATAAGCTTGATCTGATCACTCATATATTTCTGATCAAAAATTGATTTTTATATGAAAAATTAGGAAAATGTTAAATCGTTAAAATTTTTGTAAATAAACGTTTAATTGCGAAAAAGAAGCTCCATCTCATATTTCTGATCAAAAATAATTTTTTATATATGAAATACTAAAAATCCTTTATCTTTAATAACTTTGTGAATAAGCATTTAATTTAGAAAACAAGCTCGATCTGCGATCACTCATATTTCTGAACAAAAATTTATTTTATATTTATTATTTATATAAAGATGCTCAATCAGTGATCACTCATATTTGTAAAAAATTGATCAGTGATCACTCATATTTCTGATCAAAAATTGATTTTTATATGAAAAATTAAGAAAAATCTTAGATCTTCAATAACTTTGTAAATAAGCCTTAAATTGAAAAAACAAGCTCTATCTGTGATCACTCATATTTCTGACCAAAAATTGATTTTTATATGAAAAATCAGGAAAATCTATAAAATTCATTAACTATGAACAATTAAAAACAATTTAGTAAATAAGCCTTTAATTGAGAACGATCTGTGATCACTCATTTTTCTGACCAAAAATTTATTATTATAAGAAAAATTAGGAAAATGTTAAATCGTTAGTAAAACGTAAATAAACGTTTAATTGAGAAAAAGAAACTCGATCTGTGATTACTCATATTTCTGATCAAAAATCTTAAATCTTCAAAAACTTTGTAAATAAGCGTTCAATTGAGAAAACAAGCTCGATCTGTGGTCAATCAAATTTCTGATCAAAAATAGATTTTTATATAATAAAAAATCTTAAATCTTCAAAAGAACCTCGATCAGTGATCATATTTCTGACCAAAAATTGATTTTTATATGGAAAATTAAGAAAATCTTAAATCCTTAATCCTTAAATGTCGGAACAGAACCTGATATTTTTGTATATGAAAAATTTAAAATATAATAATAAATATTTTATTAAATTAGAAATTAGTTAAGAAAAGTAGCTCGATCTGGGATTAACTACAAAGTTGATTATATTTCCTCTTAATTTTCAAAGCATTTATTTTGAAATCTATAACCCTGACTGATTTTCTTACTACATATTTTATATTTTTTTCTTTGAGTATAAACTTTTGCAAGTTTTTTTAGTTTTCCTTGTTTTTTTTTAATTGGAATTATGACAATACCTTTAAAAAAACCTCTTGTCAAGAGAATAAAAAACTTTTTAGGCACGAAAACAAAAAGTTTTCATTAAAAAAAAAAAAACTGAATACAAAACTATTTAAGTGTTAACCTACTTTTTTTGGAACCTTTAGACTTTTGAGGCTTTTATCTGTTCTGTTCATTTTAGTTTTTCGTATTTTTTTTTTCTTTATCA
This sequence comes from Calliphora vicina, assembly GCF_958450345.1. Taxonomy (NCBI): domain Eukaryota; kingdom Metazoa; phylum Arthropoda; class Insecta; order Diptera; family Calliphoridae; genus Calliphora; species Calliphora vicina. The sequence continues at coordinate 25,303,104 of NC_088781.1, forward strand.
ATTATTAAGTAGAATTTATCAAATTTTTTTTGTTAACAAACAAAAAAATTTATATAAAGTTGCTTTGTTTTGGGTACAAAAAAAAAAAACATTTACATTTTGTAAAATGCATTAGTAACGCCTCTCACTCAAAACTACAAACGTAACTGAGAAATTATTAAAGAAATAAAACAAAACCCAAGCAAATCAATAACAGAAACATTTTAAGACCCTTTACAGAAAATTAACTGGCAGACAAGCAGGCCAGGCCAGACCAGGTCTTCTTATCAAAGATAACAATTAAAAAATAAAAAATACAACGTGTGTGAGTTTTACAGAGGTTTCGTGTATATATGTGACTCATTAATCAACAGTGTTTTACAATGGCTTGAAACCAGATACAAATAAAAATAACTTACAATAATTGATCACATCATCATGAAGATCGTTATTGAAATACAAACCAAGCAGCCATAAATTGGTTAGACCACAAGAATCATCATCATTATTATTGCTTTTATTCAAATGAGACCCTTTGTACAACAACAATATACCCAAAATACCCTACATCCAGCTGTGTTGGATAAACAAAGAAGCGGCTGGATTTTATTTTATCTTTTGATTTGGCCACTTTTCATTTATATGCCACTCCAACCAACACCAGCTCTACCAACCACCATCACTTTGGTTTTGTCGTTTTTACTGTTCGTCACATTTTGTGTCTTTCTCTGCCTTTCTTCCTTGTCGACCAGATCGTTTGGGTTTGTGCCACTTAAAATTGTGTTCAATTGATTTGATTGTCTTTCATTCCAAGTTTTTTTTTTTTTGTTTTTTTGATTAATCTACATTTCTTTACATGACTTTCAATTGGTTTCGCTTTCGGTAATTCTGTAGAAAAAATGTTTCTCTTGTTTGTTTGGTTTTGTTGGCATAATTTATTAATTTTGTATGTGTGTCGAATAAAAACGTATTTAAGGATTCAATTAATTAAAATCATCATGATGTTGGTTTACATTTTTTATAAATTATTTATATAAAAGTACTTAGTCATGGACATTTTTTTAATTTGGAAATAATTAACTTTCAAACAGGGGTTCAGGCATAGAGAGTCGTTTAAATTAGTTAAAGAAGGTGGAGTAAAAGAATGATGATTTTCAAAATTGATTAGAATAACCAAAAATGTTTAAAGTTTATATGAAAAATGTTTTCATATAAAGAATATAGATTTGGTGAATAATAAAAGTGATAACAGAACTAGCTGCTTTCTTTACTCAATTAAACATTCATTTACAACGTTTTTGGAGATTTACGAATTTGAACATAAAAAAAAAAATATTTTTGATTCAAAATAGGAGTGATCACAGATCGACATTCTTTTCTTAATTTTTCATATAAAAATTTATTTTTGTTCAGCAAATTTTAGCGATCATTTAAACGGTTATTTGCAAAGTTATTGAAAATTTAAGATTTTTAGAATTTTTCATAAAAAAATAAATTTTTGGTCAGAAATTGAGTGATCACAGATCCTATTAAATTGTTATTTGCAAAGTTATTAAAGATTTAAGATTATTTGAATTTTTCATTTAAAAATCAATTTTTGGTCTGAAATATGATCGAGCTTATTTTTCTTATTAAACGCTTATTTACAAAGTTATTGAAGATTTAAGATTTATTGAATTTTTCATAGAAAAATAAATTTTTGATCAAAAATAAAAGTGATCACAGATCGAGCTTCTTTACTTAATTTAACTCTTATTTACAAAGTTATTAAAGATTTAAAATTTTAGATAATTTTTCATCCGAAATCAAGCTTCTTTTCCCAATTAAATGCTTATTAACTATTATTTTAAAGATTTAAGATTTGTTGAATTTTTCACAGATCGATCTTCCTCTCAATTAAACGCTTATTTCCAAAGTTATTGATGGTTTAAGATTTTTAGAATTTTTCATAAAAAAATAAATTTTTTGTCAGAAATATGAGTGATCACAGCATCTTTTCTCAATTTTACTATTATTTAAAAAGTAATTAAAAATTTAAGATTTTTTTAATTTTTGATCAGAAATATGAGTGATCACAGATCAAGCTTGCTTTCTCAATTAAACTCTTATTTACAAAGTTATTGAAGATTTAAGATTTTTGAATTTTTTAAAATAAAAATATGAGTGATCGCAGATCGACCTACTTTTCTCAATTATACGCGTTTTTACAAATATATTAAAGATTTACGATATATAAAAACTATTTTGGTCAGAAATATGAGTGACAGATCGAGTTTCTGCTTTGTTAATAAGCATTTAATTGGGAAGATTTAAGATTTGTTGAATTTTTCATATAAAAAGTTATGGAAGATTTAAGATTTTTTGAATTTTTTATAAAAAAAATAAATTTTTGGTCAAAAATATGAATGATCGCAGATCAAGTTTAATTTTTTCATTAAACGCTTATTTCCAAGGTTAATGAAGATTTAAGATTTGTTTACATTTTTCATATAAAAATTAATTTTTAGTCAAAAACATGAGTGATCACAGATCGAGCTTATTTTCCCAATGCTTTTAATAAAGTTATTAAAGATTTAAGATTTTTTGAATTTTTCATATCGAGCATCTTTTCAGATCGAGCTTAATAAAATAAAACTCAATAAAATGCTTATTTGCAAAGTTATTGAAGATTTAAGATTTTTGAATTTTTTATAAAAAAAATAAATTTTTGGTCAGAAATATGAATGATCGCATATCATTTTCTTATTAAACCCTTATTTCCAAGGGTTTGTTTGCATTTTTTATAAAAAAAATAATTTACGGTCAAAAATATGAGTGATCACAGATCGAGCTTCTTTTTATTGAAGATTTAAGATTTTTTTGAATTTTTCATATAATAATCAATTTTTTGTCTGAAATATGAGTGATCACTGATTGATCTTCTTTTCTCAATTAAATGCTTTTTTACAAATATATTAACAATTAAAGATTTTCTTAATTTTCCATACAAAAATCAATATTTGATCAAAAATTTTTCAGATCGAGCTTCTTTTCTCAATTGAAAGCTTATTAGCAAAGTTATTCAGGATTCAGTATTTAAGTTTTTTGAATTTTTCATATAAAAATCAATTTTTGTTTAGAAATATGAGTGATCACAGATCGAGCTTATTTTCCCAATTAAATGCTTTTTAATAAAGTTATTAAAGATTTAAGATTTTTTGAATTTTTCATATAAAAATTAATTTTTGATCAGAAATATGAGTGATCACAGATCGAGCTTGTTTTCTCAATTAAAGGCTTATTTGCAAAGTTATTGAAGATTTAAGATTTTTTGAATTTCTTATAAAAAACATAAATTTTTGATCAGAAATATGAGTGATCGCAGATCAATCTTCATTTCTCCATTAAACGTTTATTTCAAAGGTTAATGAAGATTTAAGATTTTTTTAATATAAAAATAAATTTTTGGTCACAATAAGCTTTTCTCAATTAAACTCTTATTTAAGATGTTCTTAATTTTTCATATAAAAATCATTTTTTGATCAGAAATAAGCGTGATCACATATCGCAGTCCTTTTCTCAATTGATCACTTCATTAGAAATTTTTAAAAAATTTACAATTTCTTGAGTTTTTCAAAATGACTTGGTTTATAGTTTTCACACTCTTCAATTTCAAAATTAATTGGCAATGGTTGTTTAAGATCGACAAATAATGCTAGTTCTTCCATAAACAAAGTCATAAGCTTTCAGAGTGTTTATGTCGTTGATCCAACTTATTTTATAGTAATGATTGCAGATATTACTGATTTAAAGATCAATATTATCCATTTCGAATAATCACACTTTATTGTTTTAAGGTCAATGTTTTGATGATAGCTACTTTCTGAAATTAGGCAAAACTATGAACTAAGTAGTATCATATTTTTCTCTTATAAAGTCTACCTGTAAAGTCAAATTGTTTATTAATCTCAATGTGATATAAATGTACCCCACACTTTTTCTCTAGTGTAACTGCAACATTTTGCCTTTTAGCCAGCAAATAATTGCAATAAAATTGTAAACTTTTGTTCCTCCCCTCCGTCTCTCTCTCTGTCTTTCATATTGAGCAATTTCCATGAATAGTATTTGTTCAATATTACGATTTTTTGTGGCAAGCTGTTTTCTGTTGGTTAAACTTTTGCAGTAATAAAGTTTTATTTCTTCCCCTAACCCCTCTCCCTTCCATTACCACCAAATATTTGTCACCTCTACTATTTTTGGGCACCTTTTTTTATTTGCCAATCAGTTGTTTTTTGTTTGTTCATTCCCTCTCGTTGTCATTTTGACAAATTTCATTTCATTTTGTTGTGTTGTTGATGGTTGTGGTGTAAATGTCAACCAAGTTGTCAAACAAATTTTCTTCTCTGTTGCATCTGTATAGTTTAACAGTGTTTTTATTATGTGGTTGCTTGTTGCAAGGTAGGAATTTGCTTACGGCGGATATTGATAGATTATACAAGATGCTGTTTGGAAGCAAAAAAAAAAACAAGAAAAAGGAACAAAAAAAGTTTATAAAGTAATTGAGTTTTGAAAAAGATTTTTGGGCTGTTGTAACGATTTTTTGTAGTTATCATTGGGAAAATATATAAAAGGTAACGGAAATTGTGTAAATTGGAGGTAGTTTATGGAGTATGGTTTTTATAGCTATAGATAGAGTTACAAGAATTTGGTTTATTAGATTATGTTGTAGTATTTATGTCATACGTTTGAAAAATATGCTGCAACACTAAAGTGTTAGTTTTTCCTATCAATTTGAGGCAGGATGTTGCAGCAAATTATGAAGTTTTGAAGTAATTAAACAGAGATTATCTAAGAGATTACGTTAGTATTCATAATACTTACAAAATGCACCGCACAATCTCGAATGCAATTCGATAATCGAGTCTGGGTGTTAATCTAAGTAGAAATAGGTGGTTTTGAAGTCAGTTGAAGTTGAAATCCTTGGTGATGTTTCTATAAGTGACTTTCAAGAGGACTATATCTATACATATGCTCAAAAGGGGTTTGCTATTTATACCAGCAAAAATGAAATCGTTCTTTTTCTGTCGAAATACAAGATACCTGACTTCTTGCGCATCCTTTGGAAAAACATCGTTATCAATCTTAGCGACATTGCGAAATATCCTAGAACGGAACGTCTTGGAATGGTTGAAAATGGAAATAGTTCTGCAAAAAGATCCTCCTGCTCGATAACTCATGTAAAGATTCCTCCAATAGGGACTTCCCAACTTTGATAGTTAAAAGCGGCGATATTATCGACGCTACATCTGTCGAATTGGCTGTCATTTATTCAATTTGTTTTGCCAAATTAACATGGATGGATATAGCGTTCAACAACACATGTACATGACAAAATTGTTTTGTCAAAATGCGTGTTTTGTTTGGGGAACGTTCCGCGAGCTTCGCCCATTTGACGGTCAGGCCCATTTCTGGATGAGTGGCTACATTAACAAAGGAAATTGTCGAATTTGGGAGGATACCAATCCACATGATATCCAAGAGCGTCCAATACATCCAGTTTGTTGTCGATTTTAGACTGGCGGCGTCATCGATCCATATTTCTTTCAGAACGACGTTGGGCAGCCTATCACCGTCAAGTTCGAACGCGAACTTCTTTTGGACTGAATTGGACGCCAGAGTCATGGAAAATTTGAAATGCCTTTTATCTTTCGGATGTTATACAATTTACAAAGTATGTCCTCATACTTGCTTTGGTCTATTTTCTTCAATCTCTCCTTCTCTTATATACCAGAAAGTCTGAGGTTTCTTGAAGCACATTTTCCTTATATTTTATTTCAACTGTTTCCGAATGTCGGACAACTTGTACCATTACGTTCTTCCTTCGAAACGAAACACTTCGTTATATTTCTTGGCTTTCTGTCTCCTATTTAATCTAGTTTCCTTAATGTTCCTCATTCTTCACTTAGAACCCGGTCAGATTTAGGTTTATCGAAAGCTAAATCCGTTCTTCATTCGAAACTGGACTCTTTAATCTTGTTTTATTTTGCATATTGCCTTCTTTATATCATTTAGCTTTCTCTCTCCTAGTTGCATAAGTTCTCTCAATATCCATTCTTCTTCTTTTATAACCCGGTCAAAGTGAGTTTTATTACTTATGTCGGTCGACATTATCTCTCCTCAGTGGTCAAGTTTCTTCAATCTCTCCTTCTCTTATATACCAGGCAGACTGAGGTTTCTTGAAGCACATTTTCCTTATATTTTATTTCAAGAGTATCAGAGTTCCACATTTTCCGAATGCCGAACATGTTGTACCATTCCGTTCTGCCTTCGAAACGAAACTCTTTGTTATAGTTTTTGGTTTTCTCTCTCATATTTAGTGTAGTTTCCTTAATGTTCCTCCTTCTTCACTTAGAAACCGGTCAGACTTAGGTTTATCGAATGCTAATTCCGTTCTTCTTTTGGAACTGGACTCTTTAATCTGGTTTTATTTTGCATATTGCCTTCTTTATATCATTTAGCTTTCTCTCTCCTAGTTGGACAATTTCTCTCAATATCCATCCTTCTTCTTTTATAACCTGGCCAGAGTGAGATTTATTCCTTATGTCGGTCGACATTATCTCTCCTCTTTGGTCTAGTTTCTTTAATCTCTCCTTCCCTTATATACCAGACAGACTGAGGTTTCTTGAACCCTGTCAGACTTAGGTTTATCGAATGCTAATTCCGTTCTTCTTTTGGAACTGGACTCTTTAATCTGGTTTTATTTTGCATATTGCCTTCTTTATATCATTTAGATTTCCCTCTCCTAGTTTATCAAGTTCTCTCAATATCCATCCTGTTTTTTATAACCCGGTCAGAGTGAGTTTTATTCCTTATATCGGTCGACATTATCTCTCCTTTTTGGTCTAGTTTCTTCAATCTCTCCTTCTCTTTTATACCAGACAGACTGAGATTTCTTGAAGCACATTTTCCTTATATTTTATTTCAACAGTTTCAGAGCTCTACATTTTCCGAATGCCGGACAACTTGTACCATTTCGTTCTTCCTTCGAAACGAAACACTTCTTTATATATTTTGGCTTTCTCTCTCCTGTTTAGTCTAGTTTTCTTAATGTCCCTCCTTCTTCACTTAGAACCCGATCAGACTTAGGTATATCGAATGCTAATTCCGTTCTTCGTTGGAAACTGGACTCTTCAATCTGGTTTTATTTAGCATATTGCTTTCGTTATATTATTTAGCTTTCTCTCTCCTAGTTGGTCAAGTTCTCTCAATATCCATCCTTCTTCTTTTATGGCCCCCGGTCAGAGTGAGTTTTATCACTTATGTCGGTCGACTTTATCTCTCCTCTTTGGTATAATTTCTTCAATCTCTCCTCTTATATACCAGACAGACTGAGGTTTCTTGATGCACATTTTCCTTATATTTTAGTACCATTTCGTTCACTCCTTCGAAACGTTTTAGTTTTTGGTTTTCTCTCTCCTATTTAGTGTAGTTTCCTTAATGTTCCTCCTTCTTCACTTAGCACCCGGTCAGAACCGTTCTTCATTCGAAACTGGAATCTTTAATCTGGTTTTATTTAGCATATTGCCTTCCTTATATCATTTAGTCTTCTCTCTCCTAGTTGGACAAGTTCTCTCAATATCCATCCTTCTTCTTTTATAACCCGGAGTAAGTTTTTTCCAATCTCATTTCCGGGTTCTCTTCGAAAGTGAACTCTTTAATAAGTTTTGCCTATTCTCTCCTTATATCGTTTAATATTCTCTCTTCTCTTTGGTCTAGTTTCCTCAATGTCTCTCCTTCTCTTATAGCTCAGACAGACTGAGGTTTCTTAAAAGGACATTAAAGGACGAAACATGACTTTTGGCCTAATCCAACAATGAATTGCTTTCAACTTTAGTAGTTGCTGCATCACTGAATTATAAGACTAAACTGAATAATTCTTTTACCCAATAACCTTCCAATTAAACCTTTATGACAGACTTTACTTTTTTTCTACATTTCTTGATGTTTTCTCTTTCAAATCTTCTGTTTTCCTTTCCAAATGTGTTACAATGTTGTAAGACCCAAAAGAATTCAATTCAATGAAACTCACTTTAATGTCAGTCACGCTATAATCTATCCAAAAACTCTCCAAAAAAATAACGAAACTTTATATAAATAAATTATTCGATTTAATCGTTGTCTTTTTCCATTACATGCACAACGAAAATGTGTTAAAAATTGTCGAAAAATTTAACACACATTTCAGACAGTCAGTCGTAAATAAGCTCACATTAATTCCTCAATTCCTCTTACAACTGAATTATATTGTCATCATCATCACGAATAATCATTGTACACAACATTCCTCCTCCATTTATGTGCTTGTAAATTTTAAACTCGTCGTTTTTAACTTTAAGTTTTTTTTCATAAATTTAAATTGAAATTGAAAGGAAGTGAAAGTCAATTAATGTTACATTAATCATGTGTACGTACTACTACTCCTCATAATCTTTAATATTCATACATTCAGATTTATATATTTAATGTAATTTAGTTTAGTTTCATTTGGTTGCTTATTTTATTTTACAAACCAGATTTAAAAGAAGGAAATGTGGCAAGAAATTTGATTGAATAATTGCAACATCTTGGCAGTAATGTGTGACATTTTTGTTTTAAATAATTTAAATATTTTTAATGATGGCAAACATCACAAATCTCCTGATGATTCTTTAAATGGATTTAGTTGAAAGCTGCTTAAGCAAAATATTAGGACAATGAGGTGAGAGGTTCAGTTCTATAACTTCTACATGAATTTTATTTAAATATGTACAACTTCTTAAATGTTTTGTCTAAATCCCTTGAATCCCTTTCTGCTTAACTCTTTAAGAAACCTTAAAAGATGTTGGTTTAGCATGACGCTCTGTCGGTTGGCCAACATGTGTGCTGACGATTGTGGTACGATAACCTACATAAGTTTGCAATAACAAAATAAAACTAAATATTACACTTGTTAACACTTGTAATTCACGCTGAGGAATTATTGCACCCCAAGCTATTTAATATTTTATAAAACACACACAACAAAAACACTTCAAACCAAAAGGAAACTTTAAACCTCGTTTGACGCAACGAAAAAAGTAATTTTTTTTTTAATTTTTTATTTTATTTTTTGCACCATCATAAAAACACTTGAGGAAACTCAAGTGAAGAACTTAAATAAGTGAGTGGCCTCCCGAAAAAAAGTGTGAGTGGCTGAAAGAAATTCCATACATACCACTTAGTTTTGTGTCTTAAGACTGTAATTCGTGGGTAATTTTTATTATCAGCAGTTGATTAAAGGGTGTGCTGGGGGGATTTTGGACTGACAGCAAAAAGGCATCACCTCCAACGTGACACCATCCGAGCGAGGAGCGAGGAACATGGATTTTGTGAAATAATTTTGACTTGCAATCTTGCTTGATCAATTCTTTTAATGCAAAGTTTAATGCACATCGTTTCTGAACCAGTTATCGGCTTAAATATAACATGGAACATGCATTATAATATCAAGTTATTTTCATAATCTTTCTTGATCTTGTAATCTAAATAGCTATTGATTGTGATTTTATTTTCTTTTTTGAACATTTTAAAGAAATTCGTGATCATGTTCGACCACTGCTTTGAATGCCTGAGTGATGAGTTTCAGTCTTCTAGCATGTGTCCTAATTATACACTGCCCTGTATCATGATGATCGTACCAAATCCATAGTAGACCTTCCCTTGCGTTTTCCTAGCGGCTTCAAAGAGTCCTTATTCAGGACAATGATCGCCTTTCTAGATCGCCTTTCACAACTTTCCAATCGTGAGTTGGATTCTCAAATATCGCGTCCGGGCTAATGGCTCAGCTGGTATTTTAGCTATGAATCTATGCTTTCCGGGTATCTCACTCACCGATACCACCTGCCTAGATCCCGGCCATACTTCACCCAATGATGCGACAGCCGTCTTGAGTAGCAACGCTGAGCGTTTATCTACACAAGACATCAGTTTGACTTCACCCTGGTACCAACCAGCATCATCTCATTGCGGAGGAGTGCCTGGGTTCTCTTTGAGAACTTTCCAGAACACCTTTACCAATTTCTGCTTCATAAAATCCCAATTTGATTGGGATATGGATCCGTCATTGGCACTCCGATAGATAACCGCCCTAACGATGATCTCGCTAAAGGACTTAGCTAACGATCTTTGAGCCGCTTTGGGACTTTTGGGTCCCGGTTGCTGTCGTAGCCTCCTCTGATGACTCAGCGGTTGGAGGAGAGGTCTTGAGACCAGCAATATGGGTTTTCGCCCCGGAGATGAAAGCTTGTTGCTCCTTCGAGAGATCCTCGACTTTTTTAGAGCCGAGAGACTCAATGAAGCGATAGGTTGAACTCCCGGAGACAGCAGCCCTTCTGGTTGGGTTTTTATGCCTGAGACTAGTTTCGGAGCCAGAGTTGGCCAGGGGTGGTGCGGCTTCAGGACAAGAGTATTCCTTCACTGAACCTTATTGCACAGTAGACGGACAGTATGGCTAAAGAAAGAATTTCCCCTGTAGTGTGGCCAATCGACCACAAAGATATTTGTTCTTGATGAAAAACGAGTATTACGTAAAAACTGCGGGTATCAGGAACAAGTACCCTAATTTCATCAGAACACATTCCATTGTAGTACCGTTAGCACAATAACCACATTGCGTCGGTGCTTCAACGAATCAATAGAGTTGGATACCCTACTCTACCTTCGCCATCTCCTGTACGCTTTCGGGAAGCTGCAAAATACTCTTTGAAGCTCCGGTCCATACATGTGGCTAGTATTCCATTTTCGGACGAATGTAGGTAGTGTAACAGTGAGGAGATTCGACGAAGTGAAGTAATTTCTACGGCGTTTCAGAAAACCGAGACACTTGAATGCTTTTGATCATAACACTTGATAATGTGTTAACACCAGCAGACATCACCTTGTATTCTCATGACCAGAACATGCTTCTGAATGATTTCTTCGACATCATGCTTCTCATGACCTCAACATCAAGAGCGTCTTGTTCCACAATATTTACACCACCCATAAATACAGATGAAGCGACATGATCTGTTGTTGGTTTTCATGCGTTGAAATTGACCATTTCACACGACCCCATTCAAAGATTGTCAAAAGGTTCCGATTAAGGAAAACATTCATGTTTTGCCTCATTGCCCCTATCTCCGACAGGCTTCTTCAGTAACTGAATGAATATGAATGGCAAATATTGCTGTCATCTGCAAAATAATATATAGGGTTGGGAGTATGATGTGAAGGGAGTTTAGAAAAGAAAGGAATAGAGTAGGAGAAAGAACGGAGACTTGCGGTACCCCTGTATTTATCTTGAACTCGTCTGAGTGATCCCATCTATATCGCATAGTGGGATCTCTGAGAATGCTCGATATAAATCGTGAAAAGTTAATACCGACACCAAAAGCAATAAGTTTTGATAAAAGTTCATCATGCTACACTCTATGGAACGCCTTGGAAATATATGGAGCGAGCACTTTATTTTCGCCAAAACGGTGAATGGAATGACACCATTTTTCTACTAGAAATACTACCAAGTCTTCCGTAGAGCGTCCTCCAAATATTTAACCAGCTGGTAATTCAACAATCTCTCCATAACTTTGGAAAGTATGGAACAAATATTATACGGTAATTTTCACGGTTAGCCCCTCACTTTTTAGGAATTGTTGTGACATTAGCAACCTTCCAACATACAGGAAATGCGGTATGAGGTGCTGAAAAGTTTAGCAAATGGAAGAGTTAACGTCGAAGAGCACTGCTTCAAGACCAGCCCTGGTATACCATCTGCCCCAGGAGATTTATTTACGTTGAGATCCGATAAAACTTTTTAAATTTCATTGCGATTTCGCTAAAGCTCTCATATAACATTGGTTTGTGAATAGCAACGACGAACACGATAAAATAATTCATGTCTGGCCGCATATTTTGGGCCGCATATTTTGGGCGTTTGCTCCCACCGAATACATAGGAATTACCTTAATTCCATGGATATTTGGCTTTGTTGTCGATTCGGCTGGTTTTTCGGGCTTCACTTACGATATCTTACGCTTCCGGTTGATTCGGTGGAAAAATTACTTTCTTTTATAGCGCTCAAGCTGCATTTCGGACATGCAAAATCGTTTTTCGAGGTCTGTCGGCTTCAATTCGTATGGTACCCAATTTTCCTGATTTTAGATGAATCCAGCATGCAATTCGTGGTCTTCAAACATTTTTGGCAGGCCTAGTCGATCTTTGTCTTCCATGTAAAAATCAGCACCACTGAACCTCACAAATCATCTCACGCACGTTGAAACCGATGAAACACATTCACCATAAGCTTTAGTGAGAAATCGGTGTGATTCAGACCTCAGGGAACCTCTACCGAACGCAACTGATTCGTTTGAAGCGAGAATCGGCCGAATAACTCCCAGAACATGCGACCCGACATGAAACTGTAATATTCCATCATGACAACGCTCGACCACATATTGAAATACCTGTATTTAGAATGAAGTGATTGGGAAGTTTTACCTCACCCGCTTTATAGTCCAGACCGTGGCCCGCACGATCGATGCAGAACGATATCTCTGGGATACGCTTCACTTCACTTTGGAATTGACCTCAAAGCTAGAAATAGTTAGTGGTTTTGAAGGGATTTGATGAAAAAAATCAAACAAATCGTGTGTTTTAAAATTAAAACGTTTGTCGAAATTAACCTTTAAATGCCTTAAAATTAAGTGTCTGATTTTAAATGAATTTTTTAAATAAAAAATAAATTAATCTTTTATAAACTCGGGGTCAAAATTATCCAAAAAGCTTTTGGGTTTTTATTACGGAAATAACAAAATTTCAATCTTCAGTATCAATTTTTAGGTGAATTAAGATTTCACCTTTGACCTCGAGACCTCGAAGGTCCAATTTGGTTTAATTTATGGCATATACTTCCTACGGTTTTTGGGCTTTTATTAAACTAAAAAAAACTTCAATTTTAGAAAATTAATTAAAAATATTTTGATTCAAAATTCAGAAGTTTAAAAAATAATTTCGTGCACAGTCTTTTCATTAAATTTATTCTCTTTCTTGCATACGATTTGGCTTAAAATTCTTTAATACATACAATAACTTCCCTTTATTCCTTAACTTACCTGGTCTCTTATAATTTAATCACAATATATTTTTTTTCTACTTGTCATGGTTTTAATTCGCTTTTTTTCTACTCTTTGTTTTCTTCCCTTGCAGCGTCGTCGCGAACGTGGTCGTATACCTGTTAAAGGTGTTAGACTTGTTGAAATAGCAACAGTGAATGGTGAGGGCGGTGATCCTTTTGCACCGGATGTGAGTATAAACCAACATTTTTTTCTTTCATATTTTTTTTTCTTTTATTAAACTTATTTTTATTTATTTTTAATTTAATATTTTTTTCTTTTATTTTCGTTTCTTTTTTTTTTTTGATTATCGTTTATTGTTTCTTTAGGGTTTTCCATTTCAAGTAGGTTATTGTGAATCCTCTGATGATCAATCTCAACGTACTGTTCCTCAATATACCTTGTATTTGGTAGCGAGTAGTGATAAAGAACGTTTTGATTGGATACGTGCCATAAGACAAGGTAAGTGGTGTGAAAGAGAGAGAGTGAATTTTATAACCTTTTTTGTTGTATAAATCTGTAAATAATAGTTGAAAGTGGAGGTTTAAAAATGTTTGTTTAATAAAAAGGAAATGTGTTTTTATTGTTGATATTTGAGATCTTTATTTTAGATTTAGACATGTGTGCAGATGTCAAAAGAAATTAGTATTTTTTTTGGCGGCAACAATGGGAATTATAATTAAGATATGAAGGAAAAAAAAGTCTTATTATAGAGATATAGGAAATGAACCGTTAGGTTTTTAATTATTTTTTTTTACAAAATTAATTAATTTTAACAAAACTTGTAGAGTTTCTTTACCGCCTTTTTGGAAGGAGAAAATTATTGATCACACTGTTTATATTAATAAGAAGAAGTCGTTGGATAACAAAATAAGTATATACGGGCGACCGATCAGTTGGTGTGATCAATTAGTCACTTTTTAGACTATGAGTGATCGCATTTTGTATTTTCAGGGAATTTGTTGATTTGACCTTTTCTCTAAAGACTTTTAAATGTATAATTTAGTTTATAGATTCTCAATTAACTGTTTTATACATCAATAATGGTAAAATAGAGACATTTCCTATCACTGTACTTATTTAGAGCAATCGTGTTGAAGTTTTTAAGACACGATTAGTTTTTACTTAATTTTCCTTCTTTTGAAACTATGATTACAAGCTCGTAATGAAACATTACTCATCCTATGGATCGAGTAATGCTTTATTTCGAGCTTGTAATCATAGTTCAATGAGTCGATATGTAAACTTTTTTGTTTTGAAGCACTACAATTAATAGTGGTGAATTCATCGTAGACGTACAATTTTTCTACCAAGTGTATCCAGTTGCTTACGTCTTTAAGAGACCTTTAACGACGATTATAAGGCCATAAACGTTCTCGATAACAAGTTACAGACTCCTCATCTTGCCATTTACATAGTATCAAGGTTCCCTACACGTCTTACGCCTACGACAGGTTCGTACTAGATTAAAAACAGTTTTCATTTTATCTTTAATCTAGTACGAAACTGTCGTAGGCGTAAGACGTTTATGCCAACCACGATAAGGGCGATTAACTTTCAAAGTTCCACAGGCTCTGAATTGTTTACATAGACTAGTGACATCGAAAAACCTCAAAGAATGAAATTCGAAGGAGCCAAATCAGATGTTATTGCTTGTCATTACAAATCACTGAAACGAGACGTTAGAAGAAAACTACCCTTCAAAATGTCTATTGTTGCGCGACCACAAGTTCTTATCAATTTGCAATACCATCTTGTTGATCATGTTCTGAATCTCTCAGTCTAATAAGTCAAATGACACGTTCTGTGCAAATTTCCCAGCAGTGTTTTTGTATTGGATGTAAGATCTCTTGAATAATACATAGATTGACCCTGAATCGCTAATCTTTGGTTTACACATCCATTAAGATGACAATGGATATAAATTCGACCAAAAATCGACGAACTTAAGGTAACATCTTTAATCACTTCTTAAGGTAACATCTTTAAACTTTTGACTAAAATACCTTTCAGAAACATACGTAAAATGTCCTGTTCTGAGGAACATCGATTGGTCAATGTTGACGGCTTTCATTTGCGATGTCCAAAAAATTTTTACTGAAAACTACTTTTAAGACTCTGTCGCTCCTATTGTCGTTATCAGAGTTTTTGCCAAAAGAGGTTGAAAGGAGACAATTTTCCAGACTTTCTTTTTACTTTTCATTAACATTCAAGTGTTAGTGACCTATCTAGTCGTCAATCGAGTAGGTAGAGATCAATAATTAGGACATTATCGATCTTCTCGTCATCAACTGATATATTAATTCTGGACAATATAAGCGGTTTCGTCACTCAAATTGTTGTAAAATAAATTTTGTGAATGACAACAATTTAGACCTTGTATCTTATTTTTAATGAACTAAGTTTGAGAGATGGGAGACTGACTCCCATTTCAATATCATTAGACTTGGTAGAAGCCAATATTTAAGATTTTGCGTTCAAGATTTTAACAATAACTGCATCCAAGACAACGTCGCTCATATTGTTTTTCCCTTCTTGGAAAAGCACTCTGGGGAACTAAGAAAATTGGCTATGTGAAGGAAGAAAGAGGGAGTAGTTTTACGGATATTCCGTTACAACTTTCCTACATTAAAAATGACAGGAAAGACTTCAGCGGGTATCAGTAACAAGTTCCCTAATTTTATCAGAACACATTTCATTGTAGTACCGATAGAAAAGTGAAACTCAGCCCACATTGCGTCGGTGCTCCACCGAATCAATAGAGTTTGATACCCTACTGTCACCACATACTGTCGCACTCTCCTTCTTCTAAGATATACAGTATTGGCCATAACTAAAGCACCCCCTCAATGAATTTTTTTCATATGGTACTTTTTGTATAAAATCAAAGTTTTAAATATCTATTATGTATTATTTTCATTTGTTAATATGTTTAGTATTGATAAACAAATACTTTCAAAGTTAACCTTTCTATAAGAGGTAACTTAAAATTAAAAAATATTTTAAGGTAGAAAATGAAACGGACAAAACTAAAGCACCCCTTCAAGGATATACTATAAAAAAAAATGTAATTAATTTTTTGTTGCAAATCCTTTGTTTTGGATGGCATTAAAACATCTTTTGGCATAGAAGATATTATGTATTTATGGCGTTTTTCGATATTCCTTCCCAGGCTATTTTAACGGCATGAAATATATCGTGAAAATTTCCGATCCTTATTTCAGCAATTTTCACGATTTATTTTCATATTAACAATGTGTTACAAGTTCTCAATAGGATTGAGATCGGGAGATTGACCAGGCCAATGAAGAACTTGAATCTTATTGCTGTGTAGAAAAGTCTTACAAACTTTGGAGGGGTGCTTATGATCGTTATACTGTTGGAAGCTCCCTATAATTGGCATCTCTTCACTTGCATAAGGCAACATTACAGCTTTCAATTCATCATGGTACATGAACCGATCCATAATTCCATAAATTTTATGATTTGGCCCAAATCCTTGACCAGAAAAGCAACCCCAGACCATTACATTGCCTCCTCCATGTTTGATTGTTCCTTTGTAATACTTAGGATTCTGTCTTCCTCCTTTTGGTCTGCGTACACGCCTTATTCCAGCGGAACTTTTTAAGTTGTATTTGGATTCGGCAGGGAACAGTACTGTCTTTCATTTTTGAACACTCAAGTCGATGTGGGCTTTGGCAAATTTCAGTCTAGCTTTCTTGTTCTTAGCTGATGGAAATGTTTTTTTGCTGGTCGTCAGCTGAATAATCGGGCTTCTACTACTCTTCAACGGATTGTTCTTTCGCTAACGCATAATCTTAAACTTGTTCGTACTTGAATAGCTGATGCTGTAGGATCTTTATACCCTACACCACCATAGTGGGGAGGGTATTATGCGTTTGTGCAGATGTTTGTAACGCCCAAAAATATTAGTCTAACACCCATCTTAAAGTATACCGATCGACTTAGAATCACTTTCTGAGTCGATTAAACGATGTCCGTCCGTCCGTCCGTCCGTCTGGTTGGCTGGCTGGCTGGCTGGCTGGCTGTCCATGTAAACCTTGTGCGCAGAGTACAGGTCGTAATTTTGAAGATATTTCGATCAAATTTGGTACATATTACTTTTTCGGCCCAAGGACTAAGCCTATTGAAACTGGCTGAAATCGGCCCATTATTTCACCTAGCCCCCATACAAATGTCCCTTCGAAATTGGACTTTATCGGTTATAAATGTTTAATTTATCTATGTATCTACACAAATTTCGCTCCAAATAAGTCTTATATATACAAAATTCATGTCTCCAAATTTTGTTACGATCGGTCCATAATTAGTCATAGCTCCCATATAGACCCGCTTCCGAAAATCACTTTAACGTGCATAAATCGCTTAAAAATGTTGGTATACTCACAAAATTCAACATAGTTAACTTTAATATAGACATAAATCACACGACCTAATTTTGTGGTGATCGGTCCATAATTGGTCATACCTCCCATATAAGGCCCACTTCCAAAAATCACTCAAAAATATAAATTATTGATATTTTAAAAGAAAAATATTTTTACTCATTTACTTGGTGTAGGGTATTATATGGTCGGGCTTGACCGACCATACTTTCTTACTTGTTTTGTATTGCTCTTTTGATCAAGGAATCATAATATCGTGTTTTTTTTCGCGAACGACCTCCAGAATGCACCGGAGATTTTCGACCAGTCTTAAAAAATTTTGAAACGAGCCTGGAAATAACTGATCTGTTAATTGAATATTTTTTACTAAATTCATGTAGTGATAAGCCCGTCTTTCAGTCTTCAATAACTTTAATTTTAAATTCACTGGAGTACTTGTTCCTTGTCATTGTTTTTTTCTCACAATAAACTGTATAAAACTTAAACTTTACACACTACGTCTTCCTATATTTTTATCTTTTGGAATTTTTAAGTCCATTCATTGTGATTCCCGATAATTCATATTGCAAATATGCAGTACCGAGTCAAATTTTTAAACATCTTATAAAAGGGTGCTTTTGTTTTGTCCGTTGCGTTTTGAGTTTTTATATGATTTATCATTTTAAATAAATTTTTAATAAAGTTATCTTATACTAAATGAAAATTAAATGAACATTAACAATATTAGTTAATAAAATATATACAAAATACATCCCAAAAAAGCCGTTTTTATCCAAAAAATTATGATTTGAAAAAATCCATTGAGGGGGTGCTTTAGTAATGGCCAATACTGTAGATGTACGGATACAGGTGGTGTAAATAGTGAGGAGATCATATGGAGTGATGTAATTCCTACACCGTTTCAGGAAACCGAGACACTTGAATGCTTCTTTCGAACTTGTAAAATGTGTTTAGCCCGGCAGAATATTCAAAATCATTGAAAATAATGTCGTCTACGGTAATGTGAACGACTGGTTGAGATTGAGAGACGATATTTTCGCGCTATTTTTTTATAAACAGACTTGATAGAAGTTAAAAAAAAGACTTTGTCGTTCATGTCGTCGCCAAGAGATTTGGAAAGAAGACAATATTAAAGACAAAGTCAAAATAAAACACAATTTTCAAGACTATGTCGCTCATCCTGCCGCACAGTGGCAGTTGGATCCGTTATTAGCAAAAAACCAGACCAAGGTAGGTAAATAAAATAAAATTTTACTTTTCAAATGCGAATAACTCGTAAACTATAAGAGATAATATATGGCTAAAGCAATGTTTTTCGTCTAGTAGATTCCATATATATAAAAATCTTTCAAATCGGATCGCAAACAAAAATTTGGCATCATTTTTAATTTTTGATATACCCGGGGCACCTCGGAGCACCCTTGGTGTTATAAGCCCAAATTCAAAACTTAATCTTATCAACACCTCCTCTATGGCCATGGGAAATTTTATTAAAATCGTGCTATTCGTTTAGAAGTTACAGATTTATTTCCACTTTTTTCAGATCCCCCACTGTGTGTCGTCAACTGGATTTACAAGAAGACATTGAATACAATTCTGTTCCTTCAATATATCATAACCGACAACAGTTAAATTCCAAAAATTTGCCAACTGGGTGTGCAAATGACAGTTATACCGTTACCTCAAACCCCACCAACTTTATAACCTCAAAAAACAATTTGATTTTTATGATTTACACAAAAAAGAGCGAAGAGCAGATAATTGAATATTCTAATACACATTACCTCATGTTATTTTGTTTGGATTTTATTTTGCATTTTACATAATTTACATATTTAAATTAATATTATTAAACCACCTACAAAAAACACATAACCAGACAAAGACGCACAATGAAAAACAAGTATGAATGCTATATTTGGCTGAGTCGAATCTTATATACCCTTCACCAAAGTATATTTTAAGATAAATATTGAAAACTATGCTGGTGAAGAAAAAAATTTTCAGATTTAGGAACATGGGACCTAGGGTCAATTTTTTTGTTGATATCCATATAAATCAAGCATTTATGGCCGATAAAGTCCAATTTCGTGAAGACATTTGTATGGGGGCTAGTTTCAATAGGCTTCTTAGGGCCGAATTAATACATGTGTCAAATTGTATCAAAATATCTTTGAAATTGCGACTTGTACTTTGCACATGAATTTGTATGCAACTTAAGTCGACTCAGGAAGTGACTCTGAGTCGATCGGTATACTTTAAGGTGTGTGTTAGGTCTAAGGTGGTGTAGGGTATCAAAATTGCGCAGACACTTAAACCACCAAACAACCTACAAGAATTATTTAGTTTCATGATTCAAAAGAAGATGATAAAAACTACAAATGATGAGAATTATTGAGGAGGGTGTAAATATTATAATAAATTTGCATATTTGTTTACATTCCTCTTAAAAAGATGGTTCTGAACAAATTGAAATGCATAAAGCATTAAATTGAATTTAAATTCTAAGACCTGATTTCAATATTCACCGCAAAACTCTAACGTTTATTTAACATTTTTCATATATAATTTAATAAAAATTACAACCACAAGAAATACTTAGCAGCATTTTAAAATCATGTTACCTTAAATTTTTACTTTACAAGCAGCAACAATTTTTGGATAAAAAATAAGCAAAACAACTGTAAAATGTTGTAGTCTTAACATGACCTTGGGCAATGTTACCCATAATCAGACAAGACAAAAGACAACCCAAAACATAACCTTAAAATTGCTATTGTCTGTTTTTTACTCTGCATTATAAAATGTGGTACACCAACAATAACAATAAAAACAACATCGGCAACAATACATGCTTAGTTCAACATAATTTTTAGGTTATGATCAGTTTATTTTTTTTTTCGCTGTGTGTTTTTTGTTATTGGTGAAATTTTGTTTTGTTGTGTTTGTTTGCAAGATAATTGCAAATTTAAAATTTTTAAAAAAATATTTATTGATAAAAAAATACTTGTTAAATTTTTATGATTTTTTTCCTTGTTTCCCTTTCTACACTTGTTAAAGTTCAGTGATTTAAAGGAGTTAAGTGTTCAAGGAATTTTTATCAATTTAATATTAGATAAGATAAAAAAAATATAGACTTGTATTTCTTTAACAAACTGTCCCACAGAAACTATGTAAGCTGAATCTTTGCAGTACAACCAATTTCCAAAATAATTAAATTCTCTTTTCGAACATATTTCAAACCATTTTTCACTACCCTCACAAGACGGACTTTTATTTAATTTCACCTTGAATAGAAGTAATTTTCATGGGAATTTGGGTTCCGTTTCCGTGAGCGGAAAATCAATCATCTATCACACGGGATAGTTTGACAAAATGTATGCAACTTCGTTAAAAACCTAGCTCTGCTTTCTTACTAAAAATCAAGTTTCTACGAATGTTCTCTAAGGGAGGGTCCACAAAAATGGGGTTGATTAGTTCCTGGATTTCTTACATCCTGTCCTCAACATCTCCATATGAAATTCTACGATTAGCATACTCCTTGTTGAAATACATGTCCGTCTCAAATACGGGGCAAGTTTTGAAAAGTTTGAGAGAGGCCATCATAAAAGCTCCTCAAATCGATGACTGTATCCATTTTCGAGCTTTTTCGATTTACATATTACCCGGTAGCCCTGTTACGCAGAAATTTTGAGAGTTTTTAAAGCGTTTCGAGCTGGATAGTTCGAACAAATTTATACAACCTCTTTCAAAATCATGACATTTAGTTTCTACTAATATCCTTGATTTCCGGAAACCATCTTTATATAAACATCGCTTAGTATTATTGTATGCTGATCAATAGGTGTTTTTGAGGGAACTTGCGTTCTTTCTCCCAGAGCGCACAATCAATCATCTAACAAACTGGACAGTTCGACCAAATTTTTACAACCTCGTTCAAATCAAATCCACTCTTCGCAATCTCACCAGACATCTAGTTTCTATGAATGTCCTCAAAGGGGAGGATCTCAAAATGGGAACCGATTAGTGACTTGATTTCCAACAACCTGTCCTCAACATCTCCATATGGAGTTCCTCACTTATCAGCCTGATTATAGGAATAGGTGTCCGTCTGAAATAACGGACAAGTTTTAGGATGTCCAAATAAATCGACGTATCAGAACCACAGTTTTCTGATGTATTACTCTGAAGCCCTGTTATACAGAGATCTTTTCGTACTGGATAGTTCAAACAAATCTATGAAATCTCATTCAAAACCAATGAAAAGCCTCACCACACATTTAATTTCTACTATATCTCTGAAGAGTTGCTTGATTAATGAAGTTTTCCGATTAGCAACCTCATTATAGGAATAGATGTCAGTCCGAAATAATGGTCTAGTTTTAGGAAGTCTGTGAAAAGAGGTTTTGGTTCCATGTTCTGTGAAGCTCTGTTATATAGAGATTTTAAATATTAAATACATATTTCCTAAACTACATGAGCAGTTCAAAATCTGAAATAAGGAAAGTATCAGGGACAGTGTAAGTTTGGTTCAGCTTATTTTTTGATTATATATATCGGTTCCATGTTCTCTCATGAGATTTTGAGAGCATGTAAATCTTTTAATTTAATTATTTACTAAATTTTCATCTTCTATTTAATAAAATGTTAGTAATTTACTCCAAATTTCAGGTTATTCTTTGAAAAATTACAAATTTTTTCTTAATTAAAGAATTCCTAAGAAACCGTATTTCATGAGCTCTTCTCTGATGGTTTCAAACTTCATCAGTAGTTCAAACTCTAATATTTGCAAAGCACTAAGAGTAGTTCAAGTTTTGTCAAGCTAATTTTTTCATTATTTCTAATGGATCCATGTTATCTGGAGCCAAGTTACACAGATTATAAATCTTTTTGAAACTTATTTTAATCATTTACTAAAATTTCAGTAATTTGGAGCAGGTCTCAGGCCGCTCCTTGGAATGTTACAAACGGTTTTTTGAATTAACAATTTCACAAGCTCTCCTCAGAAGGCTGGAAACTACGTAAACATAAATAAATTTGAAAAGCATCAGTGGTACTGTAAGGTTTGTCAAGCTTTTTTTTATTAATTATAAATTATGATCTCCAAAGCAGCATTTTTCGATTTACTAAAGATTCTATGTTCTCTAAAGCCCTTCACAACTTACATTTTACGGATTTTGTTGGCTTGTAAATCTTTACGAATTTTATTTAAATTATTTTCTAAAATGTTTGTAATATGGAGGAGGTCTCAGGTTATTCCTTGGAGGATTACCAAGAATTTTTGAAATAAATATTGCTCGGAAGGTTTGAAATTAACCAGTTCAAAATCATGAATTTTGCAAAGCTTCAGCTGCCCTGTAACTTTTGTCAGGTTTATTTTTTTATTACTTCTAAATTATGATCTCTGAGAATAGGCAACAGAAAAGATCCGAAAATCAGTGGCCGAGCTTTTTCTATATACTAACGGTTCTATTTTTTCCGAAGCCCTGTTACACAGACATAAGTATTTTAATACATTTTCCATAATTCGGAAGATTCCGAAGCAGGAATAGGCTTGATTTCTGACAATTGAAATTCTAAGCGGTAAAATGGAACCGTATACTCGTGACGATTAAACACCCCGTAGATCGAACAAGTAATAATAATCGCAAAATTCTTTATTATACCCTACAAGGGTATATATAAGTTTGTCACTTCGTTTGTAATTTCTACATTTTTCATTTGCGACCCCACAAAGTATATATATTCTGGATCGTTAAAGATAGCGAAGTCGATATAGCCATGTCCGTCTGTATGTTGAAATCAATTTTCGGTAGTGCCTAATTAACTTACATACATGATTCATACATCAATATATCGGAAATTCTTCCGGCTCGGTTGCTATTTAAAATCGACAAAATCGGTCCACAAATGGCTGAGATATAAGGAAAAAACCAGGACAACCTCGATTTTTGGCCTATTTTTGAACTTCATATATCTAGTCCATTGCACCGAGGCTATAGTAAGTTGGACCTACAATGACTCAAAATGGGGAAATTTCTTTTAACCCGAATTTTTTTTTCATCAAACATTTTTTTTTGTTAAATTCTTGTTCCAAAAATAATTTTTAAAAATTAAAAAAAAGAAATTTCAAATAACTTTTTAAAAAAAAAAAAATAAAAAACAATTTGGAAAAAAAATATACATTTTTAAGTTAAGAATTGAACTTCAAAACTTTATAAAACACTGATCTAAGGTTTTGTACCTTAGATCAAATCTATGAATCATGGACTAAATTTTGCTAAAGCTTTTTATTAGTTAGACTATCTAACATATAAATGTTTATATCCCAAATTAAGACAATAAAGAGAAATACACTACATATGAAAAGATAAAATCAGTCATGTTTTTTGTTAAAATTAATTTTATTTTGCTTAAAATTGTTAATTTTAAAAACAATTGTTAGGAACTATTATTGAAGATTTAAGTGTTATGATTGTTTTTAATCAAATAATCCCTCTTCTTGGGCTTTGGCTACCATGGCCACAAGACCATCAGTAAATTCATAACAGACCTCCAATATTTGCGAGGTTGGCAAGAAGAAACCATATTGACCGCGATCACGTAATTCAATGGTGGCTGTAAAGGGTATATTCTTGACACCATAAGCCCAATCATTGGCAGTACCCGATACAACATCTTGGAAGAAAAGAAAAACATTTAAATTAAGAAATTTGAGAAATCTTCATTCAACTTACAATTCAATAAACCACTGGCACCACTCAAGAACTCTGTGCCATATTTCACACGAGCACCATCAGCAAAAGCCGTAGCAATTCTCATCATTTGATCGTAATTAGGAGGGAATTCTGTGATGCTATGACCATAAGGCAAGAGAACAAATTGGCCAAAGGAATGTACAGCCAAATACATGCGAATATAATCATTATCGAAACTATTAACAAAACTTTCCAAGGCAATAACTTCAGGTTCAGAGTTGGGCTTAGCGCCACCATACCAATGATCGCAGGGGACATCGAAATTAAAGCCACTAACTTTAGAAATAAAATATTATTTGGATATTACAAGACCACATGTTTTCTCTCTTACCTCCCCATTTATAATCAAAATTACGATTCAAATCTATGCCATAACAGGGACCTGAAGCATTACGGAATCCGGTGGGTCTACGATTCTTACGCCATAATCTTTCCACATTATGGGAATATTCAAAACCATCTGGATTCAAAACAGGCACAAATATCCAATCGTAGTTTTCTAGCAAATTCTTCATTTTCTCATCCGAGGAATTGAGTAGGTTTTCGAAGAAACAGGTGGTGGTGGCCGAAGATATCCACTCAATGGCATGGATGTTGGACTCTACGAAAATGGCCTTATTGCCGGGTTTGAAGGAAATTTTTACTGCTCGAATTGGACGTCTTTCATAAGAGCGACCAATCACGTACGATTTCACCAAACGACGGTTGTTGAAGGCTATTTTTTTTAACCAACTGTAAATGACGGGCAAATCATGATATTGAGTCCAATCCATTTCAGTGCGTATACGTTCCATACCGAAGGTTTGGGGCTGAGATTCTTCTTCCAAGACACTGTAAAGGTTAAATGAAATATTAATTAATAGAAAACTGATATACTAGACAATATAATTATCTGCTTAATGAATTGTTTTTGGAAGTCTTAAATTTCAGTCAAATATTAAAAAAAAATCATCCAAAACACGATGCATTTACCGAACACTGTTAGAATTAAAATCTTACAATTTCTTTTGTTTTATTTTATCTTTAAGAATTCTTTTGAGAATGAATTTTACCTTTGCAAATCTTCAATGACACAGGAGAAATCCAATTCCAGGAAATTGAATTGTGATTCCAATTTAGCTTGGTTGGCAGGATCAATGACAACATTGTAACTGTGACCAGGGCCTTTAAGTTCACTTAAATAGCGCAACTAGAAATAAAAAAAACAAATATTTCAACATTAGTTTAAAATAACTATTTTCCGGACTACACCATTTCCAATTGTATTTCCAATTGAATTTGTGAAAATTCCAATTAAATTTCAGAAATTTCCAATTGAATTTCAGAAAATTTCTATTGAATTACAGAAATTTCCAATTAAATTTCAGAAATTTCCAATTGAATTTCTGAAAATTCCACCAGAATTTCAGAAATTTCCAATAGACAAAATAATAAAGAAATCATTTAATTAACAAAAGACTTTAAATAAGGGAACATGATATTAAATATATGTACATCCACTTACCGGTAAATTGTCTCCCAATTTGATAAATTCACTCAACTGCTGGGCATCCTTAACATTCACTCGATAAACCTTAAAGTCATCATAACGAGCAGCCAATTGATTTGCTCCAATTACACCCAACAGGGCCCAACAACCTACAAGTATTAACAGAACCTTCATTTTTGTCTGCAGCCTATACTGTCGAGTTCATTTGTGTTTCTAATGTTTGAATCTTTAAGTGAAATTATCTCAGTTTATTTAAATGTGTTTTTGTTTTGAAATAACCAAGATAAATTATTTTACAACTTCAGATTTTAATGCTAAAACGCGTTACTCTTCTTTGGATACATTCTTATCAATTTTTGTAGCTATTACTTTATGATTTTCTTCGTGCGATATTTTTGTAGAAATAAAGAGAATTGTAAGAAATTAAGAGTGAGCCAGAAAAAACTTATACTTGTATTAAGTTAAATAAAACTTAAACCGTTCAATATAAAAATTCCCAATGAGCATTTTCGCTGGAATTCAAGTGTAAAACAAATCGAATTCCAGTCATACATTCACATTTCAAGGATTGAAATACATTAAAGATTTTATCGTTGCTTCCGTTACCTTTTTGGACGAGGTGTGGCTTGCCACATTAGAAACTTCTTGGGGAATTATGTTTGGTTTTTTTTTCGGCATTATTCTTGAACATTACCTCGTCCATCAACCACATGAAAATCTTGACCCGGAAGTTTTGAAACGTCATCATCCACCACACAACAGGAGTATTTTTTTTCACTCGTTCTTCTACTTCAATGTTCTTAAACCCATTGCGATCTGGAACCGCCTGAACTTTAGACAA
This sequence comes from Calliphora vicina, assembly GCF_958450345.1. Classification (NCBI taxonomy): domain Eukaryota; kingdom Metazoa; phylum Arthropoda; class Insecta; order Diptera; family Calliphoridae; genus Calliphora; species Calliphora vicina. Next base: position 25,329,725 of record NC_088781.1, read on the forward strand.
CTTCAACTCAGCATTAGCTTGGCTCTACACACAAAAGAATCACAGCATTTAACTTTACGAGCTGCTTTTCCCATAGAAGTGTTCGGTGCTCTTCGAAAGACTTGTTCGACTTCTTTTGCCTTACCAATATCTGTTAGACCTTTTTTCTTCCTGATCCAGGTTTTCTTTCAATGTTTAAGTCTTCCTTATACTGCTTAATGGATTTTGAAACATGTAAACTGGACGATCATCTGTCATAATTTATAAAGAGTCTTGCAATAGGGACTTCCGAACTTTGACAGTTAAGGCTACATCTAAATAGAGAAGTCAAAGAAGTAAAAGAAGAGCGACCATCTTGCGGCAGTTGAGGGTTCACTATGAGGTGCCATTTGCATACTCAGTCTTACTAACCACTTGCTTTTCCTAATAAAGGCTTCTATGCTCCTTAATTCCTTCCCAGATAATTCGGAGATATTGCTAAAGGATCGTTCGCCTAAATGCCTGGCACGCAGATCCAGTGCCGGACAATGGCAAAAGAAGTGTAAGATGGTCTCTTCCTGCTCCTCATTTGTACAACTCAAGTCTTGCAGCATGGGTACCAAAAGTGCAATGCCCGCTGATCGTCGCCACCATATTGCTAAGTCGTATTCGTTGTAAACGAAGTAGATACGACGTGCGTTTACAGTCCAATACAGGCCATATCATCCTCGTAATGGCACAGGTGGATTCATTACCCCATTCTGTTTAGGCAATTTCATAATAAGCATTATTTATCCGCTGCTTTAGTCAGTATCTGATCCCTTATATTTTAAATTAAATATCAATTTTTGATATGAAAATTAACTGAAATATAAACATGGGTATAAGTCGGTAAAAAAGTGGTCCAAATGGAAAAAGGACTGTAATCTGAAATCACTTATATTTTCAACTGGGTCAAAAAGTATTTTCTTTTTTGAATGAAACGCAGGTTTTTTGATAAAAAAATTATTTTATTTTTCAACATAGTCTCCTTTGAAATCTATGCACTTTCTTTGGTTTCTCCAATTTGTTCATCCCTTCCAAAAAAATAAGATTTGTCCGGGTCATTAAAATAGTTATTTTTTTGTGAGATGATTTCATCGTTGGAGTCAAATCTCTTTCCGTCGAGACATTTCTTCAGGTTTGGAAACAAGAAATAGTCACTCTGGGCTAAATCCAGTGCTTTTCGTAATCAATTCATGTATTTTATCCATGGAAACTTTACATTTGTGTACCCTTTTATGCACCAGATTGTGAGCAAACGCGGCAGCCAACTTGTGGAAAGCTTTCTCATATCCAAGTGATCAGTCAAAAGTGAAACCACTGAGCCATGTGAGATGCCTATGGCTTCCACAATCTCTCGCACTTTCAATCTCCAATCGTCCAACACCATATCTTGGATTATTTTCAATTGTTTCGGGTGTAAAGACCTCAACTGGGCGTCTACAACGTTCAGCATATTCCGTTCATGTACGGCCACAGCGAAATTCAGTAAACCACTTTTTTACCATTGAAATTGTTGATACAGGGTTCCCATAGTATTTATCAAGCTTAGCCTTTATTTTAGTGTTTTTTCCGCTAAAAATAATACGTAATGAGCACAAGAAATTCACTTTTTTCAATTTCTCCTCAAGTCACGAGTCTGCTATCAATGGCTGTCAAGCTTATTGAAATTTTGACAGGAGTCAACTGACAGATGCCTGATGACAGAAGCAGTGTTGTCCTTTGAGTTAAGTGCCAGAAAATTCAAAAAGTCGCGGACTTATTGAACCACCCTTGTAGATATCCGTCTGAAATACTTCGCAAGTTTTATTAAAAATAAAGTTTTTTAATCATTTACAAAACTATCACCAATTTGGAGTAGGTGTCAGGTTTCTTTTTCCTAAATAAATATAATAAGAAGCTTTTTCCATGAGCTCTCCTCGGAAGGTTTTAAGCTACATGAGCAACTCAAAATCTTAAATTTGGAAATCTTTAGATGCAATGTAAGTTAGGTGAAGCTTTTTTTTATTATTTCATAAATATGTTCTCTAAAGCCACCTTACACAACTAGGCTTTCATCGGTTGTATGCACTAATTCAGAGAGAAGAAGAATGGCTCTCTCTTTGGGAAACTTAGGAAGTTTCAAGAACCAACTAAATCATTTTATAAACATTTTTAAGACTTATTTAAAAGAAACATTGAATTCCTTTACAATCAGGCTCCTCCAAAAAATACATTTCGATTTACTCTAACGGTTTGCTGTTGCAGGTCTGTTGCTGTTGTTGTTACGGCTTGTTAAGGTTGTTCCCAAGTTGTTGTCTGCCTGCCTGCCTGTTCTGTTCATATTTTTGTACAACAGCAGATTATTTGCTAAAGCAGCAACTCCAAAACTTACTTGTGTTGTTTTCATAGTTTTATGGTGTGGTTAAATTTACGGTTTCTCCTTCATCATGTCGTGATCTTTTGACTTTATATTGTGGCATATTTGAACTGTTCGTTAAAGTGTTGACCCATTTTTTATCCCAAAATCTTTAGTGGAAATTTCTAATCTAAATAAGCCGCACAATTTCTTAGCATCTACAAAAGCTAATAACAATCTATATATTTAGAAATGGGCATAGAAGTTGGTGTAAAAGTGTTGGAAATTTATGGGGATTTTTGTAACATTTATTAGAATGTTGGTTATGAATTGAACAGGTTTATTTTTGAGGAGCCTTATTAGGAAACAATTAGATATCAAAGTTAAAATAGATATATAAAACAAATTAGTTAAGTGTTACATTCGGCTGTGTCAAATCTTATATACCCACAACCAATTTAATACGGAAGTGGACTTATATAGGAGCTATGACCAATTATGGGCTGATCTTCATAAAATTCGGTGCATAGGAATAACTTATCTGCAACATATTTAAAGAAAATTGCAAAAAATGTTTTGAAAAATATCAAATTTGTTGGTTGTCTCACATTCTAGTCCATAACACTGTTTCCACTTGACCGATTTTAGCCATTTTCAATACCAAACATTTCTGATCAACAAAATATATTTGAGGAAAATATCTTCCTCCTAAGTCCGTCCGTTGAAGGCACGATAGGGCGGACATAGCTAGATCGCCTTATAATTTTATAAGGAGCCAGAATATATGTGGCTCTACGATGAATATTTCGATGTGTTACAAACGGAATGACAAGATCAATATATCCCCCATCTTTATGGTGGTGGATCAATCAATATTACACCATTTTTCTATTTATGTTTTTCAGCTGTTTTATATTTCAAATAATGTTTTTATTAATTTCTCCTTTTCAGTTTGTGAAGATACAAACACCCCCAAGTCATATCGTTTTCATCCTGGTCTCTGGTCTGGCAAACGATGGTCCTGCTGTAAAGGCATCAGTCGTTCAACATTTGGCTGTCAAGCGGCAACACATTGGCGTGAAACCAACAATAATCCAAGTAGGTTAAATTATCAAAATTCCTCACATTTACCCCAATAACATAGACACTTCAAACATTGCAATTGTATATAAGAATTCCTTAATACTGTCTAACTATTATCTAGTAGCTGTAATCCACCTGCCACTTTGACGTTTTCTTCAAAATTACAATATCAATAATAGGTTTTTAAACACATTTTCAAATATTTTAAAATAAGTATGTGTAGGAACATTCCTCTAATTATTACACATACCATATCAATTTCATAGACATAAGTCCATGAAGAATCTATGGAGTTAATGCTTTTTTAGAATTCATCTGTTTCAGTTTTTTTTTTTTAAATAATTTTTTTTTTATTCAATTTTATTTTAAGCAGGAAATGCGTGCCATACATCTTAAAGAAATGTGTTTCTTTTTTTTTGTGTACATGTTAAATTCTTAGTTTTTTATGTTTTTCTTCTTCGCTGCCATCATCCACCTCAATATAATCATCATTTGTTCTTGTCGTTATTTGTGTGTTGTTACAACTTACAGCAAAGCAGAGGCATCTATGGTTTTAATTTAAGACTTTATGACCTTTCTGTAGTTTATGTTGGGTAACGGGTGACTGAAGATCGATCTATTTGGTTGCTTTAACAGTTTGTAACAGCTTATATGGAAAATAGAGAGTCACGCATCTAATTAATGGAATTTCGTTACGTTTAATAGGAATTTTTAGGTTAGGAGTTTGCTACTATCTCTAGATGGCAACTGTAGTTTTCTCAGTCTTAATACATTTGATCAGTCTTAATACATTAAAATCATGCGTTCAGGCATGATTTTAATATCATCTCTCTGAAATATTTCTTTCTCCTCCTCTCCTCGGAAGGTTTCAAACTTCATAAGTAGTTCTAAACCTTAAATTTACAAGTTATCAAATATCATGCAATTTTTTCAAACTTCTCTGTTTTTGTAATATTCTTTTACCAAAAATATCTTCTCTAAAGTCCTATTGCAATACTTTGGAGCAACAAAATCTTTGATTCAAAAGGATTTACTTTCAAATCTCTTCTAGGAAAGTTGCATACACTTTCAGAAATATTTCATAAGAAGTATGACTTCTTGTGCTCTCCTCGGAAGGTTTCAAGATACTCAGGCAGTTCAAAATATCATATTTACGAAGCAGCTGGGGCAGTGTAATTCTAGACAAGCTTATTTTATAAAATTACTTTAAAAGTAATTTCTCTGAAGTCGGATAACTTAAAGCTTTTTTTCGATTGGTACACTTTTAACAAGTAGTCGGAAATAATGAAAAAACTAATGTTTTAGAGAGTTTCTAGATCTTTTCGTATTTTCTTTTGATTCTTTATTAAAATTTTCAATAATTTGAAGTAATAAAAACACTGATTCAAAAGCCATTTCTATTGGGTCTCTCCTCGGAAGGTTGAGATCTCAAGAAAATTATAAAATTACAAAGTTTTTGGAACACATTAAATCATAGCGATCGTCATTTAAATTATTTCCAAAAAATTCACATAATTTTATTAGATTTGTATGATAAATCCATTGATTCGGAATCAATTTCTCTCAGGTCTCTCCTTGGAAGTTTGCATACATTAAGAGCTCGTGAAAATTAGAAAATTACAATGTTTCGAAAGCATTTTAAATGGTATCAAGCTTACTTTGTATAATTCTTAAGAAACACATACTTTCCTCAAGATTTACAGAAACCAACCTCACAAAGTCAATATTCACAAGGCTCTCCTCATAAGGTTAGACGTCGCGTAAGCTATTTATCATATAAAAAGCACGATATTTTATAGCTTTCCTTGGAAGAAGTTTTTGATGTATAGCTCTGGAAATAGTTTAGGTTTCAAAACTTTAACACAACATCTTGCTGAGCTTGTTTTTAATTGTGTTCCAAACTGTCTTAGTTTGAAGCAATAAGTCGTACTTGTTGCCATAACCATCTTATGTAGTGATCTTCTTGGGAATGTTTAATACCCAAGTTAAGCATTACAACATTAGGACAGATATCGTTCAAAATTCGCATAGTCAAATTAAATAAGTTCAAGGTATTGCAAACTTAGAGAATGACAGCTAATATGCTCTACAGTTTTCAGATCTTCCTAATTTTCATACATCCCACATAAATTTGGAAAGTCATTGACGATTAAACTTAAAAACATTCTCAGACTTCACCTAATACCAGTTTAAAACCTGTCTTGTCTTTCTTGGATCTCAAACTATTTCTCACCTTGCAGTATCTCCTGTTTCTCCAGGGTGTGTTCATATTAACCAAGATCCACTCACCTAGTAACTAATTGGTGTATTAAGAAATACCTGCCTCTCTTTCAAATGTTGTTCCGAACCTTATATCGCAAGTTTATCCTCGACATCTCCTCTTAGCATTGTTTATGATCTATTGAACATCATAGGTTTTCAAATTTTGGGAGCTGGTATAAAACTTCGCAAGCTTCTTTTCTTCTAAACTAATTTTCAAAGGCAGTATAAATCCAACGCTTTCCGGAATGTATCAATAGTTCGTGCTGGAAACTGAACTCTTTTCGTTAACTCTCCTTAAATTTGAATGATTTAATTTGTGACTCCTTGTAACAGAAATAAAAACCTTCATTGTTTCTCATCATTGTGAAACCTGAAATAGCTTCTAATGAATCTTTAAATACTTTCAATATCTTCATTCAATATATTCGAGATTTTGACCAATAATGGTGATCCTTTGTCATGTGGAAAAGGAATGACTGTTACAGAGAAGCAGTCCTCCTCTAGAAATTATTATAAGAGATGCATATCTATAAATCAGACGGTGTTCGATAATTGGGAACTAGATGCACAGAGCAATGAGACAAAATGCCACAAAAGCATGGAAACATAGGGCACTGCTACACATTCAATATATATTGTGATATTTGGATCGCGATCCATTGTAATGGATCACGCAAAATTAGGTTATTCTGCGATTTGGATTGGCCAATATATATTGAACGTGTAGCAGTGCCCATAGAATTTATGTTCATGTCACAATTTTAGACGTCATCAATACGTATATATCTTCCTGTTTATTATGCAATCGCATTTTCGATCCATGTTTAATGACGAATATACTGGATAGATCAGATTATGATATTGGTCTCCACCTTTCTGGGAATGTAATCCGGATCTTCCTATTTATTATGCAAACCCGTTTACGATTCATGTTTTATGACGAATATACTGGATAGATCAGTCTATGACATTGGTCTCCATCTCCAGAGAATGTCATCCGGATCTTCCTATTCATTATGACGAATATACTGGACAGATCAGACTATGATATTCGCCTCCACCTTCCAGAGAATGTCATCCAACTATTCACTGACGGTTCAATATCTCCTGAAAGGGTCGGATGTTGTATCTATTCCGACCAGTTGAAGACTATGAGATTGCCCTCCACCTACCAGAGAATGTCATTCAAATATTCATTGATGGTTCAATATCACATGAAAGGTTCTGATGTGGTATCTATACTGACCAGCTTAATTGAAGACTGTCCCTCAGGCTACCGTAGCTTAATTCAATAAATGTAGTCGCGTATTCAGTATCAAGAGATATCGGGTAGGCTCTCCACATATTTACTGATAGCAAGACGGCCAAGATACCTATTGAGTTTGTCCAAGAATGCTTGCTGCTTCTAAAGGAACGAGACGTTCATACTCGTATATGAGTTCCTGGACATGGGGACATTGATGGGAATTGGAAAGCAGACGCACTAGGGAATGCCAGCACCACCCTAGATTTTATTGAGTTTGGTGGTTGTTATGTGAGTCCATCCCACTAGGAATGTACAACTGTTTCCACACAAACTTTATGTCATTAGCGAAGATGAGGGAAAGAGCTAATAGAAAGGAGATCAAACAAATTTTGGTATGCAGAGGAAACGATTTGCGATAAATCTTGCACCTAAAGAAAGCGGTCATTACTGGTCACGTTTCAAGGAAGTCGCTCAAAAACCTATTACTTTTGGAGGAATCGCGATGAATTGCTGTAGCTGGGGAAATTGAAAGGCAGGCAGACGATGTTGGTAGGCGAGGGGTTGAAGAGGTAGAGTGTGTAGTACACGACTATAGGACTAGACATTTTTTGATTCTCTTTTTCACTTTTCGCAGTATTCATGTTTTTGCTTCATATTATATTTCTCACACCAATGTTTAAATGCATTTGACAATGTAAATATTCACACTGCGAAAAAGAACGAACAATTTCTGTCTGTCTCTTAATTTTGCGATTGTAAAAGGTTTAGTCAAGTTCAAAAGAGAATGAGAAAAATTTCTGTCTTTCAATTTCTGTATTGTAAAAGGGTACTTAGGAGTTAATTTGCAGTTGTTCAGCTTCATAGGCAAAATTGGGGCCAGTTGGTAGCCCCTCAACTTTGGTCACTTTAGGTCTCACATGTTTTTATACACATTATGATCCGAATTAGCTGAAATTTGAAATATAAATAGTCCTGGATATCTCCAATATATACCGAATTATTTCCAAAAAAAAAACGTTTCTAAACCACTGTGCAACGACAAAGAGTACGAGGAGACAACTGAACATCTTCTCTGTCACTGTCCGTCATTTTGGAACTTAGGACATTGATCAATAAATACTTATTGACAAATACTCTCTCTAAGGTTGATTTGAGTAGGATTCACAACTTCTTTCGAACAACAGGATGGCTGGAGAGCGACGCTGGCTAAAAAACATAGGACGAACTATGCTGTCAATTCTTTATAAGTCGTCATTGTGTAGAGTAACTTAAACAGTCGATCTGTTCACCATTATTTTTTTATAATTTTCTTCTACTTCATTTCAATCCAAAAAAATATAACTAAACACAACTCCTCAATTTATAACCGCAACGAATTTCTCAACAAATTTTATTTTACCAATAATACATGCAAAGACATGTCTCCGTAGTCCCTAGTCTTTTCTATTTCTTTAATATATTAAAGAACATTATCTTTTTTTGTTCAAAAAATAAAAAAAAATAAGAAAAATAAATAAATTACTTACATACAATATACAAATGTTTCATACATATTTTTAGCCGTACATAATTTTACATTATCTACTCTCATACAGGCAGCAAGCAGCACATCGCTTTCATTTAGAATAAATTCTCTACTCATATTGAATGCTGATGATGTTGCATCCATCCATCTACAAGATGCAGCTAGCTGCTCCTGGTGTCGTTGTGGCGTGGTGTGTTATGTCTTTTTAAGAAAACAGTAGCGAAGTGTATAAAGAGTCAAATTTATTTGTTTCTTCTTGATTTGGTTTTATTTTTTTGGTTTCAAAAGAAATTCAGTTTTGCCTGTCCCAACATATATCACTTTGGTCATGGTATTCACACTCATCATCATTATTGTTGGTTTGTAACTTTGCGCGTCCGTTTGTTGGAGTATTTGAAGGATGGAGGGGGGGATAGGGGGAGTTTGTTTATAAGGGGAACTGTTTAGAAAGAAATCAGTTTGTGGTTGGTTCTGCTACTGTGTGAATAATTTTTGTTTAGTAAGAGACCGCAGCATCATTATTATTTGCAATTTTTTATTTTGTTTAGTTTAATTTAATTTTAGCTGTAATTTGTATTTAGTTGCGTATTGTTTCGGATTTAAACAAATTGGATGAATAATTTTTGTTATAGAATCTAAATATAGGATTTTTATAATTAGTGTTTGTTTATGCAATCATTAATGTTAATACAATTTGAAAAAGGAAGCTGCTGGGGATCACTGCGATCTTGGTTCATGATTTACTCGTACCGATTTATGTCCAGGCTGACTTATCTTACTAGCTTTTTATTGTTATGGTTTTGATACCACAAAATATGCAGTCTTTTCTCCATATAGATTTTTTCCAATTTTTGGTTATTTTAAAGAATTTGTACAATATAAATTTATTCAAAGTATTGGCCACTGTTAGCTATGACCTTTTCCCATCTTTCTGGCAACATGTGAATTACGAGCCAAAAGAACTAACTGCTCATCTTTTGAGGTCAAGAACGAATCAAGCCAATTTCGGAGTCTCTGTTCCAAAGTGATGCGTAACCCAGAGAGCGTTCTGCATCGATCGAAACAAATAATAGTCGCACGAGGCACGTTCTGAACTATAAAGCGGGTGAGACAAATGGAATGTCATGATGGCATATTAAGGTTTCATGTCAGGCCGCATATTCTGGGCATTTTTCGGCCAATGCCTGCTTCAAACAAATCAGTTGCATTCGGTACAGGATCCTTGTGATGATTTGGTCACATTTCAGCCGCTCATAAGAGATAGCACCCTTTTGCTCCCACCAAATACAGAGAATTACCTTAGGCGCCATGGATATTTGACTTTGGTGTTGATTCGGCTGGATGCCAGGGATTTACATACGATCACGATCACTTGCTTTTGTAGCGTTCAAGCAGCTTTTCGGACATGCTAAATCGTATTTCAAGATCTCTCGGCTTCAATTCGTATGGTATCCAATTTCCCTGCTTTTGGATGAATCCTGTTGCTCGCAAATGTTTTGAAATTGCTGCATGAGTAGCTTCCAATGATTTTGCAAGCTTTTGTTGAGTTTTACAACCAGCTTCATGGAGCAGTGCCTCCAATTCTTGGTCTTCAAACTTTTAAGGTTGGCCTGGGAGACCCGCATATGATGATTCGTTGGTCATATGCGGGCGTGTTCGTTGAACACATAGGCATTTTCTTATTATACCCTTCACTTTCATGAGTTTGTCATTCCGTTTGTAATTTCCACAATATAATTTTCCTACCCTATAAAGTATAAATATTCTGGATCCTTGTAGATAGCGGAGTCGATTAAGCCATGTCCGTCCGTCTGTCTGTTGAAATCGACTTTCCGAAGCCCCGAATTACTTACATACACGATTCATACATCAATATCTTCGGAATTCTTCCGGTTGCTATTTAATGAAAATAACAACTTTGGAAAAAAAAATTTTGTTTACCTAAAAATATTTCAAATTTGTATTTTGAAGTATAATTTGGTGAAGGGTATATAAGATTCGGCACAGCAGAATATAGCTCTCTTACTTGTTTTTTATACGATTTAAACAAGTCCTGAACATTGTTCTCCATCTGGAATTATTTTCAAATAAACATTTCCTTAATTAAATTTTCTTGAATTCCTAATTCAATTTTCTGAAAAGGGCGAGGTCTTATGGCCCCCAATGGGGCACCTTGTCTATATGTGAAAATTGAAAACCATGGAAATTTTCTGTTTATGATCCTATTTAAAGAAGTCTAGAAATAAACATTTCCTTAATTCAACTTTCCTTTTACAACTCCTCCAAAAACTGAAAATTTTTAAACCAAACTGACACTTAGATTGATTTCAAACAATAAACCACTTAAACATTTAAAAATTTACATTTCAAAACTTTAAACTAAATGTACAGATATTTAAATTGTCACTAACAACACAACACAACACTTGACATTGAAAATGACATTTGTCTTTGTTTCTCTCTTTCTCTAATCACTACTCTTAAAAACAATTGCCACTGTCAAACATCAATGTTATTTACGACATTTTCCATACTAAATACACATGTCTGCTTTGTATTTACCTTCAATAGTAGAAAGAACTTGAAACATTTCAAATTGCAAACAAACATCACACAAAAACTTACGTACGTACTGCTGGCAACAATGTACAATTTACAACATGCAATTGTCAATTGTCACATGTTTTAAGATGATGACGAAATGAAACAAAACATTTATTCACTCTCCTTAAATACACAGCATCATGTGCTGTAAACATGTCATGTTCAAACTACTTTTATACTCATATTGTTCTCTTATTTTTGTATTGTATGTTTATCCGAACAATGTACTTGCAGTACCGAGTATTTAGAACTAGAATAAAAGGAATTATTATCCTTGCAAAAACAACAACCAAGGGCCATAAGAGCTTCAACAACAATATGAGAAAATTTACGTTTGCATGTCAAGAAGAATAATGAAAAATAAAAAACCCAAAAAAAAAATAACCTTTTTGAATGAAATTGAATGAAGGTAGTATTACGAGACTGCCATATGCCGGCTGATATAATGAGTGTGGCTTTTAGTTTGTACGTGTTACATAATACTGCTCCAAATTTTGAAATAAGTACAAATTTCTAGCATTTTACTGGAATTTTGTTGTTGCTGTTTGTTTTCAATGGGGTTGAAATAGCAAAACCAAAGTTATTTATTCGTACGTTGTAGATAAATAACTTGGGAATACAAATAAAGGTGATAAATAAAACAGGTATGTTTCTTAAACATTATAAACTTTATTTTATAAAAAGGATTTGGGTTTTTGCTGCTGAGGTTTTTTACAAAACTGTAATGGCGCTTAGGCAGATTGAAAGGCAGATTGAAATTGTCAATCTTCCTAAGCGGCATTCACAATAGTGTAAATGACCACAGGCATAGCTAGCGGGGGTCACTCCATTTCGATAACAAGGAAATCGTCGTCCTCCTCCACATCTTCGCGGGCCACGAAAGCTATGAAAACTCATTTTGCGAAAACAAATATTGGATTCAGTAGATTTTTGAGACAAACTATCAAAGCTAGCATTTTCATTGTGGAGAATTATCCCTATATATTGATTTGGGGAATCAATTGACCTTCTAGGACCTGCGAATTGACCTCGCTGTATCTTTTTATAGGATTCCTTTAAATATCGATTATAAATATAAGCCCCGGATTATCCAGAAACGATCCAGAACCATAAATTGACATGAATTATGCAAAGATAGAGGAATCTAGATTATTTTTCCTTTCCAATAATCTTATAAGATATTGGAGTGGGTTAAAAAGTCCGTGCATTTTTGAATGAAGCACAGGTTTTTGGATAAACAAATATTTTATCGTAGCCTAATTTATGCTAATTTTTGCCATGGAAACTGCACATGTGTGTATTCTTTAGTGCACCTAATTGTGAGCAAACGCGGCAGCCATCTTACGGAAAGCTTTCTCATACACAAGTGATCATTCATTGAAACCACCAAGCCATATGAGATGCCTATGTCTTCCACAATCTCTCGCTCTTTCAACCTCCGATCGGTCGACACCACATCGTTATTTTTTCAATTGTTTCGGGTGTAGAGATCTCAACTGGGCGTCTAGAGCGTTCGGCATCTACCGTGCTTGTACAGCTACAACGAAATTCAATAAACCAATTTTTTACCATTGAAACTGATGGTGCAGAATTCCCATAGTTTTTATCAAGCTTAGCTCAATGAGCAGACGAAATAGTTTGCTATCAATGGCTGTCAACTCTTAGTAAAAAGTTTTGTGGGATTTACATCGTCTTGAAGCAACAGCCGTTTAGCTTTTGAGACCTTAATATTTGAATCCATAATTTGGCTTTTGTCAAGAACTTAAAGAGGTTTTTTAAAGAACTGTGATCGACGAAACAATATACTCTTGACTTTTTTGGCGAAGAAAATACGTTGGTGGCCAAATTTTCAATATAAAGTATTAACAAGTTTATCTAAACCAGTGGTCGGCACTCATATTCACCAGAGGCCAAACACACTCGGTTATATAGATGAAAACAACGGAAACAGTGTCCAGGTCAGAGACAAATTAGTATAATATGTCATAATTAGCCATGCTCTTTTATTCACAATTTATTTCTTGAAATGTACTGCTTGATTTATACATGATTAATCTTATTAGAGAATGAACCAGCTAGAATTAATCTCAAATCGAGCTTGATTTTAGAATTCTGAATTTGATTTGAGCTCGTATTCGTACTTGATATGAATCAAAAATAAATTTTTTTTAATAAAATCCTATTAAAATGTCTTAAGGAGTTTTCAGTTATAATTTGTATCTTATCGTTCCATATACAAAGTTAAGTCCAGAATACAAATCCTAATAGGCAGTGTTCAAATATAAAGCAAATTTGTTCTACATTTTTCTATATATGAAAACTTTTCGGTTTTGGGCGGAAATTCCTATTTCCCCCTCTGGATTCGCTTCTGACCTAGATTCTTACCATAAGCGTTGAAAGATTAAGGATAGATGAGCTAAAATAAAGGGAGCATTTTTAAAATCTCAAATTTTTTATTTCATACTTAAACGGAATATGTTTTCTTTACAATCCATTTAAAAAATCACAATTATCTCAAAAAGTACTTGTTTTTATTTTAAAATGAAAAAGTGCATTCTTACTGCATTATCCAGTTGGAAACTTGGATCTTTCCTCGCAAGGTCGTCTTGTTGATCGTTACCTACAATATTTTTGTGACCTGGAGACCGCACCGACGATTTTCTTACGATCTAAATCAATGTTCGTCATAGAGAGAATGGATAATAATAACATATTCTGAACTTTCTTTCTCTGTTGTAATAATAATTTTATAATTTTGTATGATGTTCAATGGCATTTGTATTATAACCTGATCCTGTTCAGTCCCTTGTGATTTTTAATGCCGACCACTGAACTAAATTATAGTTAACCGTGTCACAAGTGTCATAAAAAATAATATAAAAAAATTTAAATTGCAAATTTTTAAAATGTTTGTTAAACAAATAATAAAGTTTTCCTCATTTGAGAATAGTGCCGATTTGAATTCCTCGTATTTCAGCTGAATATCAAAGCAATAATGTCATCATTAGTTCAAATTATGTTCTGTAGCTCAGTTTTTTTTAAGGATTTATCGATTTCTCTTTAAGATTTCATTAAGGACATCTCAGAGAACATAAATGCACAAGAAGTATATCAATTACTTTACTAATCTAGAGGTGCTGGCGATTTAAATTCGACTTGTTTCGAAAAAAAATGCGGGAAGTTTAGCTTTACTTCATTAGTTTGAAGCTTATGGTGAATGTTTTTCCATCAGTTTCAACGTGCGAGAGCTGGTTGCTGCGGTTCAGAAGTGGTGATTTTGACAAGGAAGACAAAGATCGCCCAGACCAGCCAAAAAAAGTTTGAAGACCAGAAACTGGAGGCATTACTCCATGAAGGTTGTTAAAAAAACTCATGAGCTTGCAAAACCATTTGGAGTTACTCAAGCAGCTATTTCAAAACGTTTGCAGCCAGCAGAATTCATTCAAAAGCAGGGAAATTGGGTACTATACGAATTGAAGCCGAAATGCTGCTTAAAGGCTATAAAAGAAACTCATTTTTGTACCGAATCTTTACTTGCGATGAAAAATGCATTCATTACGATAACCCGAAATGTAAGAGATCGTATGTGAAGCCCGTCCAACCAACCGATTCAACACCAAAGCCAAATATCTATGGCTCTAAAGTAATGCTCTGTATTTGTTGGTACCAATAGGGTCCTACCTATATTGAGCTGTTGAAATCTGAGCAGACCATCACAGGGAACCTGTACCGAAGCAACTGATTTGTTTGAAGTGAGCAGACATGAAACCGTAATATTCCATCATTACAACGCTCGGACACATGTTGCAATACCTGTTAAAAAGTATTTAGAATGAAGTGGTTGGGAAGTTTTGCTTCACCCGCTTTATAGTCCCGACCTTGAACCGTATTACTACTACGGGACTATTTGTTTCGATCGATGCTGATCGCTCTCTATGGGATACGCTTCACTTGGAACAGAGTATCCGATATTGGATTGATTCGTTCATGGCCTCAAAATATGAGCAGTTTTTTTTTACTCGGAATCAATATGTTGCCAGAAGGGCAGGAAAAGTTCATGGCGCATTTTTAAGTCATACACCCAATATATTTCAGAATATAATTATGATTATTATATGCGCACAATGCTAAACATTTCTCTTGGAGGTCAAAGTTCATGTTTTTTAGTACTTTTCAGAAAAAAAAAATTAACTATTTGCATTTTTAGCATATTTCGTAGCAACAATTTATGTTTAAGGGGTCAATGAGGCCTAACTCCAAAAATTTAATGATCTACAAAACTGGGTTATTCAAATATTAGAACTCAAAATCATTTGATTGTGTATTTTTAAATACAAAGATTTTAAAACTAACTTAACTAGAATTCAAAATTGATAGGATCCGAGCAAATATTCGGTTTCGGGGTTGGATTAGATTAAAAACTGATAGATGATCCTTTTATCTTTGTTAATCCTTTATTTTTGTAAGCTTATTTTAAGATATTTTGTGATCAAAAACGCGACATTTGTTTTCTATAATATTGCTGTATTAAATGTTGGTAGTAATTAACTCAATAGGGTAGATTGCTGAGAAGTTCCTACTTAAAATCATTGGCGAACATTGGAATGAGATTTGTAGTGAGAAATAGAGATTTTGGTCTTAAATTTTATGAACTCTTAATATTGAATTGTGTTAATTCGACATTGTTCCTTTAAATACGTTTCTAAACAATATAATATTTTTACAAAACTGAAGTCTGATTAACAATTTAAACAACACAATGGCAAAAGGCCGCAGAGGGTATAAATTTTCTAAAGAGACTAATAATGCGTGATAAGTGCAGTTATAAATACAATTGTACCAACTGACAGCATTTCATAAAAACACAACACATGATGATGAGTCTTTGGAAAAGGACGACTACTTAAATGCATAATTTCAGTTGCAGCACAACAGAAGCAGCAAAAGCAACAGCAGCAGACACTGTGAAAAGATACTCAAGTGTCAAGAAATTGTCAGTGATTTGTTGCAATTGTTTTCGACCGATCTTCTCAAAACAAAACAGTAAAACGTGCCTTGAGTGCATTAGTATGTTATTGTTTTCACACATTTTAAGTATCTGCCTGTATCTATCTATGCATTCATTTTCTATACGAATTTTTAACAAAAAAAAAACGCAATTTAAATTTAACACTTGTTCTTTGGTTTTCAAGACGAGACTGCTTAAACCAACCAGCATCTATCCACTTTGTATACACAATTTAGCTTATTGACATTTTAGTTTTTGTATTTTCTGTCTTCTCTTGTTTAGTAATTTTTCCACACTCCACTCCTCTTCAAACTCCACAGGAAACTAAACTAAACAAAGAACAAAATGAACATGATTTCTTTTATTTTTCTTATTTTTTTTAGTTTTGTAAAAGGAACAAATAATTTACAGTTTGTTTTAAAGCAATATTTACCCAAGAGTTTGTTTTCAGTTTTATTTTTTAAGCAAGAAAAGGAAAAATACTTGTTTGTTTTAGTTCCAAACAAAAAACAAATTCAAATAATATTTACTTGTTAAAATTCACATAGTTCTGTTTGTGGGGTTTAGCTTGTACATACATATTTGCAACCCTGCATTATCAGCATTATTTAAATGACACATAAACCAATATTGCTGGTTTATTACCTGAGGGTTACCTTTTCCTTTTCTGCCCCTCAAATAATTTAAGGCGCCTTTGAGTGAGTTTGTAGCAAGATTTATTTATATTACATTAATTATAATTGTAATTATTACTACTACAATTATTTATAATTATTACGCAGATCAAGCGTACTTTTTTTTCCATCTTTGTGCAAAAAAAACTCCCCCCTTTTTGTAAGTGTTCAAAAGAGTTACATGATTCATTATTAAAAAATTTTCCTTATAAATGTCGTAAAAATGTTCCCCTACTTTGTTGGTGCTGTTGATGCTGTTGTTCTTGTTTTCGCCCATTATAAGTTCCACATGCTTGTTCTTTTTTTGTTGTCATAGTCATGAAAAAAAAGTGCAAAAATTACACCCTTTAATTAAAGAGGAATGATTAAAGGAGCGAGAAACATAAGGCCCTTAAATGAGTTTTTAATTGCTCTGTTATGCATTTTCTAATCTTTCTGGCAACATATAGATTCCGAGTCACAACAAGATGAGTCTTTTTGAGGCCAAGAACGAATCAAGCCAATATCGGATACTCTGTTCAAAAGAGAAGCGTATCTCAGAGAGAACGTTCTGTAGTCGGACGGGCGCGGTCTGGACTATAAAGCAGGTGAGGCAAAACTTTCTAACAGCTTCATTCTAAATACCCTTTAACAGGTATTGCAACATGTGGCCGATCGTTGTCACGCTGCCAATGCTCGCATCAAAGTAATCAGTTGCGTTCAGTACAGGTTTCATTTAATGGTCTGGCCAGATTTTAGCAGCTCAAAATAAATAGGACCCATTTGCTCCGACCAAATACAGAAGACTACCTTAGCGCCATGGATTTTTGGCTTTTTTGACGAACAGACAGGTTGGCCGGGCTTCACATACGATCTCTTACGCTTCGGGTTATGGTAATGGAGAAATTTTTCATCGCAAGTAATAATTCGGTGCAAACATTATTTTCTTTTTAGCGTTCAAGCATCATTTCGGACATGCAACTTCGTCTTTCAAGGTATCTCGGCTTCCAATCGTATGCTTCCCAATTTCCCTGCTTTTGGGTGAATCCTGCTGCTCGTAAACGTTTTGAAATTGCAAATCTAGTTCAGTTTTAGCTTAGTTCTAGTTCTAGTTCAATTCTATTTCAGGTTTTAGTTCAGGTTCTATTTCAGGTTCTATTTCAGGTTCTATTTCAGGTTCTATTTCAGGTTCTATTTCAGGTTCTAGTTCAGGTTCCACTTCAGGTTCCACTTCAGGTTCTGTTCTAGTTCTGTTCTAGTTCTGTTCTAGTTCTGTTCTAGTTCTGTTCTAGTTCTGTTCTAGTTCTGTTCTAGTTCTGTTCTAGTTCTGTTCTAGTTCTGTTCTAGTTCTGTTCTAGTTCTGTTCTAGTTCTGTTCTAGTTCTGTTCTAGTTCTGTTCTAGTTCTGTTCTAGTTCTGTTCTAGTTCTGTTCTAGTTCTGTTCTAGTTCTGTTCTAGTTCTGTTCTAGTTCTGTTCTAGTTCTGTTCTAGTTCTGTTCTAGTTCTGTTCTAGTTCTGTTCTAGTTCTGTTCTAGTTCTGTTCTAGTTCTGTTCTAGTTCTGTTCTAGTTCTGTTCTAGTTCTGTTCTAGTTCTGTTCTAGTTCTGTTCTAGTTCTGTTCTAGTTCTGTTCTAGTTCTGTTCTAGTTCTGTTCTAGTTCTGTTCTAGTTCTGTTCTAGTTCTGTTCTAGTTCTGTTCTAGTTCTGTTCTAGTTCTGTTCTAGTTCTGTTCTAGTTCTGTTCTAGTTCTGTTCTAGTTCTGTTCTAGTTCTGTTCTAGTTCTGTTCTAGTTCTGTTCTAGTTCTGTTCTAGTTCTGTTCTAGTTCTGTTCTAGTTCTGTTCTAGTTCTGTTCTAGTTCTGTTCTAGTTCTGTTCTAGTTCTGTTCTAGTTCTGTTCTAGTTCTGTTCTAGTTCTGTTCTAGTTCTGTTCTAGTTCTGTTCTAGTTCTGTTCTAGTTCTGTTCTAGTTCTGTTCTAGTTCTGTTCTAGTTCTGTTCTAGTTCTGTTCTAGTTCTGTTCTAGTTCTGTTCTAGTTCTGTTCTAGTTCTGTTCTAGTTCTGTTCTAGTTCTGTTCTAGTTCTGTTCTAGTTCTGTTCTAGTTCTGTTCTAGTTCTGTTCTAGTTCTGTTCTAGTTCTGTTCTAGTTCTGTTCTAGTTCTGTTCTAGTTCTGTTCTAGTTCTGTTCTAGTTCTGTTCTAGTTCTGTTCTAGTTCTGTTCTAGTTCTGTTCTAGTTCTGTTCTAGTTCTGTTCTAGTTCTGTTCTAGTTCTGTTCTAGTTCTGTTCTAGTTCTGTTCTAGTTCTGTTCTAGTTCTGTTCTAGTTCTGTTCTAGTTCTGTTCTAGTTCTGTTCTAGTTCTAGTTCTAGTTCTGTTCTAGTTCTGTTCTAGTTCTGTTCTAGTTCTGTTCTAGTTCTGTTCTAGTTCTGTTCTAGTTCTGTTCTAGTTCTGTTCTAGTTCTAGTTCTGTTCTAGTTCTAGTTCTGTTCTAGTTCTGTTCTAGTTCTGTTCTAGTTCTGTTCTAGGTCTGTTCTAGTTCTGTTCTAGTTCTGTTCTAGTTCTGTTCTAGTTCTGTTCTAGTTCTGTTCTAGTTCTGTTCTAGTTCTGTTCTAGTTCTGTTCTAGTTCTGTTCTAGTTCTGTTCTAGTTCTGTTCTAGTTCTGTTCTAGTTCTAGTTCTAGTTCTAGTTCTAGTTCTAGTTCTGTTCTAGTTCTGTTCTAGTTCTAGTTCTGTTCTAGTTCTGTTCTAGTTCTGTTCTAGTTCTGTTCTAGTTCTGTTCTAATTCTGTTCTAGTTCTGTTCTAGTTCTGTTCTAGTTCTGTTCTAGTTCTGTTCTAGTTCTGTTCTAGTTCTGTTCTAGTTCTGTTCTAGTTCTGTTCTAGTTCTGTTCTAGTTCTGTTCTAGTTCTGTTCTAGTTCTGTTCTAGTTCTGTTCTAGTTCTGTTCTAGTTCTGTTCTAGTTCTGTTCTAGTTCTGTTCTAGTTCTGTTCTAGTTCTGTTCTAGTTCTGTTCTAGTTCTGTTCTAGTTCTGTTCTAGTTCTGTTCTAGTTCTGTTCTAGTTCTGTTCTAGTTCTGTTCTAGTTCTGTTCTAGTTCTGTTCTAGTTCTGTTCTAGTTCTGTTCTAGTTCTGTTCTAGTTCTGTTCTAGTTCTGTTCTAGTTCTGTTCTAGTTCTGTTCTAGTTCTGTTCTAGTTCTGTTCTAGTTCTGTTCTAGTTCTGTTCTAGTTCTGTTCTAGTTCTGTTCTAGTTCTGTTCTAGTTCTGTTCTAGTTCTGTTCTAGTTCTGTTCTAGTTCTGTTCTAGTTCTGTTCTAGTTCTGTTCTAGTTCTGTTCTAGTTCTGTTCTAGTTCTGTTCTAGTTATGTTCTAGTTCTGTTCTAGTTCTGTTCTAGTTCTGTTCTAGTTCTGTTCCAGTTCTGTTCCAGTTCTGTTCCAGTTCTGTTCTAGTTCTGTTCTAGTTCTGTTCTAGTTCTGTTCTAGTTCTGTTCTAGTTCTGTTCTAGTTCTGTTCTAGTTCTGTTCTGTTCTAGTTCTGTTCTAGTTCTGTTCTAGTTCTGTTCTAGTTCTGTTCTAGTTCTGTTCTAGTTCTGTTCTAGTTCTGTTCTAGTTCTGTTCTAGTTCTGTTCTAGTTCTGTTCTAGTTCTGTTCTAGTTCTGTTCTAGTTCTGTTCTAGTTCTGTTCTAGTTCTGTTCTAGTTCTGTTCTAGTTCTGTTCTAGTTCTGTTCTAGTTCTGTTCTAGTTCTGTTCTAGTTCTGTTCTAGTTCTGTTCTAGTTCTGTTCTAGTTCTGTTCTAGTTCTGTTCTAGTTCTGTTCTAGTTCTGTTCTAGTTCTGTTCTAGTTCTGTTCTAGTTCTGTTCTAGTTCTGTTCTAGTTCTGTTCTAGTTCTGTTCTAGTTCTGTTCTAGTTCTGTTCTAGTTCTGTTCTAGTTCTGTTCTAGTTCTGTTCTAGTTCTGTTCTAGTTCTGTTCTAGTTCTGTTCTAGTTCTGTTCTAGTTCTGTTCTAGTTCTGTTCTAGTTCTGTTCTAGTTCTGTTCTAGTTCTGTTCTAGTTCTGTTCTAGTTCTGTTCTAGTTCTGTTCTAGTTCTGTTCTAGTTCTGTTCTAGTTCTGTTCTGTTCTGTTCTGTTCTAGTTCTGTTCTAGTTCTGTTCTAGTTCTGTTCTAGTTCTGTTCTAGTTCTGTTCTAGTTCTGTTCTAGTTCTGTTCTAGTTCTGTTCTAGTTCTAGTTCTGTTCTAGTTCTGTTCTAGTTCTGTTCTAGTTCTGTTCTAGTTCTGTTCTAGTTCTGTTCTAGTTCTAGTTCTGTTCTAGTTCTGTTCTAGTTCTGTTCTAGTTCTGTTCTAGTTCTGTTCTAGTTCTGTTCTAGTTCTGTTCTAATTCTGTTCTAGTTCTGTTCTAGTTCTGTTCTAGTTCTGTTCTAGTTCTGTTCTAGTTCTGTTCTAGTTCTGTTCTAGTTCTGTTCTAGTTCTGTTCTAGTTCTGTTCTAGTTCTGTTCTAGTTCTGTTCTAGTTCTGTTCTAGTTCTGTTCTAGTTCTGTTCTAGTTCTGTTCTAGTTCTGTTCTAGTTCTGTTCTAGTTCTAGTTCTGTTCTAGTTCTGTTCTAGTTCTGTTCTAGTTCTGTTCTAGTTCTGTTCTAGTTCTGTTCTAGTTCTGTTCTATTCTAGTTCTGTTCTGTTCTAGTTCTGTTCAAAGTTTGGCCTCTCCTGTCTTAATTCCTCCTTTGCACAATATTTTTTTATTTTGCTCTTCACCAGTACAAATATTTATCGTGTTTCTGCATTAGAGTGCTCCAAGATTGTATGGACGAAAAAAACTTTCTAGGTACAGGCCGTCCCCCCCTCTAGAATTATTCTATGTATTGTAAAAACACGTTGTGTAAAATATTAGGATGATAGGATAACGTTAACTGGTGGCGCAACGACGCTGAAGTTTTGAGGTGCATTTACAAGGGGAAAATACGCAATTTTTTCAGTTTTTGTAAAAATTTTGCCATTAAATAATGACTTTTATAATTTAATTTAAAAGAATCGAAATGTGTACGTAATTGTCGTTATAATAAGATATAAAAGACAAAAATTGGTGAAAAACTGTTAAAGTTATTAAAAAATCGCCAGGCCATTAACGTGTCTCAGGCCACTAGAACAAGAAATTTATGAACAAAATTAACATATTTTGAGAAATATTAAAATAAAAGCTTATTTTTACTTAAAATATATCCATATTTACTTGTATATGAGTTTTTGTCCTCGTAGGATACCGTTAACCTATTCGCAGGTATGACCAAAAAAATTAAATTTTTTTAACGGCAGTTTCAAAACTCCAATTTCAAATTTTTAAAAATTTTGTTAAACAAATTTCAGAATTTTTTGATCATCACATGGGGATTTATTAACAACATAATAGGGAATAAAAATGTGAAAAAAGTATGTCAATACCTCCTATAGTTTTTCCGTACCTGCGATATAAATTTTGCGATTTTCGAGAAAAACTAATTTTTTGGCCAAATTTTGGGGAATGACCAGAATTTCCTTACTGTAGTGATTTTTAAGTAAAAGCTATTCAGAATAATATAGTCCAGGTAATTTTAAATATAGTCTGAAAGTTTTACTAAAATCGGAAAACTTTAACCCTTAAATCGGAAGGTCAAAGGTAAATTTTTTCAATATTTGGAATTTCTCATGGAAAGATAGCGAAATATTATATATTTTTGGACCGATTTTGATGAAACTTAAGAAAAATATAAAATGAAGTCTAGTATTCACAATAACAGTACAAAAATGGAAATTAACCCTTAAGAGTACTTGGGGTCAAAATGAATGTGTTTTTCGTGATTTTAAAAGTTGAGGGTCATTTGGACCCCAAGTGCTATTAAGGGTTAATTTCCATTTTTGTACTGTTATTGTGAATACTAGACTTCATTTTATATTTTTCTTAAGTTTCATCAAAATCGGCCCAAAAATATATAATATTTCGCTATCTTTCCATGAGAAATTCCAAATATTGAAAAAATTGACCTTTGACCTTCACGATTTAAGGGTTAAAGTTTTCCGATTTTAGTAAAACTTTCAGACTATATTTAAAATTACCTGGACTATATTATTCTGAATAGCTTTTACTTAAAAATCATTACAGTAAGGAAATTCTGGTCATTCCCCAAAATTTGGCCAAAAAATTAGTTTTTCTCGAAAATCGCAAAATTTATATCGCAGGTACGGAAAAACTATAGGAGGTATTGACATACTTTTTTCACATTTTTATTCCCTATTATGTTGTTAATAAATCCCCATGTGATGATCAAAAAATTCTGAAATTTGTTTAACAAAATTTTTAAAAATTTGAAATTGGAGTTTTGAAACTGCCGTTAAAAAAATTTAATTTTTTTGGTCATACCTGCGAATAGGTTAACGGTATCCTACGAGGACAAAAACTCATATACAAGTAAATATGGATATATTTTAAGTAAAAATAAGCTTTTATTTTAATATTTCTCAAAATATGTTAATTTTGTTCATAAATTTCTTGTTCTAGTGGCCTGAGACACGTTAATGGCCTGGCGATTTTTTAATAACTTTAACATTTTTTCACCAATTTTTGTCTTTTATATCTTATTATAACGAAAATTACGTACACATTTCGATTCTTTTAAATTAAATTGTAAAAGTCATTATTTAATGGCAAAATTTTTACAAAAACTGAAAAAATTGCATATTTTCCCCTTATAAATGCACCTCAAAACTTCAGCGTCGTTGCGCCACCAGTTAACGTTATCCTATCATCCTAATATTTTACACAACGTGTTTCTACAATACATAGAACAATTCTAGAGGGGGGGACGGTCATAATTCGCAATTTTATTTTTTTGGAGCACTCTATTCTGCATGTCCAGGCAGAACGAAGAACTCTCATACATACAAACATGCATTTACAGACACCCAACATATTGTTGCACAAAGTGCAATGTTCTTATAAATCATTGCCACCACTAACTTCATTTAACATTTAGTTCATTCTGTTAGTTTTTCTTGTTTTTTCGTTTCGTTTTTTGTACTTTGGATCCTTTTGCTCCACAGCTTTGATGTTACAAAAGGGAATTATGTCGTTGTCACTGCTCGACTCCTTCTTTTTCATGTTAACAACACTTAAATACCACAAAATTGTCATGATGATAATGATGATGACGATAATTTCGTATTTATTTTACTTTTTTTTATAGAGTAACACATTTAATGGTTTCTTTTTTTTTGTTCGGTGGCCACAACTTTTGTTTTTGTGTCTTTTATAAAAGATTTTTTTTAAAGGGTTGACAAACTTTGTTTTTAAGGGAAAAGAGGGCAAATGAATTGGAACTAAGTTTCTTTTTAAATTACAAAAACTTGAAAAAGTTTTTATTATATTTTAAAATTGTATTTCCTACTTTATTAGTTATAAGACCTACAGATTTAAATGTTTTTCTTTAAATGAAGTAACCAACAAACCCACTGATTACATCGTTATTTAATTTTTCAGTTCTACTCGAAAATTTAGCATTAAATTTTAAACGAACTGTTAAAGTATTCAATAGCGCGTAACCGTTACGCCCGCTTTTCTTGGTGGCAGACGCATCTTATTCTAAATACTTGTTTCCATTTTATTTGCTCGTTTTAGACTCACACTCGTATTTGTACAACAATTTTGTTAAATCTGTTTGTTTTAAATTTAATGAGTTGTATAGTTTTATTTTCGATATATTTTTTATTTTGTTCTTTAGACAACCAGAATGTGTGAAATTTAATTTTACACAGTAGATTTTAAAAGTTGAAAATGCGTCGTAAGTTTTTTATGAATGGAATTGTGTGCAGCGCTTGCTTATATAAAATTTGTAAAGATCATTAAAATTTAGTTGTTTATGTATTTAAACAATATCAATCAGGCATACGAAAGTGAGTTTAAATAAAGGTTTTATGAATAGAGTACGATATAATCCGAATTTTCAAGCAGAAACAGATGCCAACCTTATATTTGAACAAAAAACAATATTCGTGCTAACCTGTAAATTATATATATTCTGAATTCTTATAGATAGTGGAGTTGATATAACCATGTCCGCCTGTCTGTTAAAATCAACTTTCCGAAGCCCTCAAATAACTTACATACACCAATATGTATATCCGCAATAGACCGGGTTCGCTTCCTATTCAAAATCGAGAAAATCGGACTACAAATGGCTGAGATATAAGGAATAAACTAGAACAACCTCGATTTGTTTGACCTTTTTTATCAATATCTGGATTACTAAGTCATAAATATAGACAATATGGATATCTAATGATAGATATTACAAAGACTTTTGCAACGTCATTTATAAGTCAGTCGGACCTACAATGGGTCAAAATCGGGAAAAATATTTTTTTACTTGAATTTTTTTTTTTTTAAAAATTTTATTTTTTGTGGTTAAATTTTTTTCACCAAAAATATTTTCCCCCAAAATTGTTTTCATCGAATATTTTTTCACTAACTAAAATTGTTTTAAATTTTTATCTTAAACTAACCTTGGTAAAGGTTATTTATTATCTTGATCACAGCCGTATAGAGATCTCTTACTTGTTTTATATATTTGAAAACTATTATTTGAAGTATCGCCTTAAAAGAAGACAAAATAAATCATTCCCTTCAAATTATTGGAAAAGTAAAGGAATATGGTCTTGTAAGAGTAATCATCAGGTATTTTGTTGGCACTTTGCCTTAATAGGTAGTGAGTGAAATCATTAAATAACTGTTTGATATTTCGACAGATTGAAGAAATATTTAAAGTCTTCTAAAGAGAAACGCATCAATTTAGCGAAGTTTTTTTTATTCGAACTGCGGCCATTTTGTCTTCATGGTTGGAAATCATTTTGTCTTTTCGAACTTTACGGTTTTATTTATTGCCTTTTAAAAATTATACCGATCAAGTGTATGTCGTAATAATTGAAGATAATTCGGTAACTTATTACCACATTTTTAATCATTCTGCTCTCTTCTCTTTGAGAGCTTCCATGATCTATGGCTTGTTCACTTAGACCTCGTGAAAAAATCTAAAAGAAAGAAGGGTTTAAATCTTGCCACTGCAAATCTTCAAAACTAGACTAGTTCAATTTATCAGTTTACAGCAATAAACGTTCGTTGATCATGATTCTGTATCGTTCTTGGCAACTAAGGCCCGGTGACACATCAGGAAATTTTTCCCCAAAATAAGTAACGAATTATTACCTTAAATAAAGTCATGCACGAGCACACATTTTATTAAATATTTCTTAACAAAAAATTTATGTTCTAATGTCGCGTTCTTGAACCTAGATCATCGTTTGTTATTAATACTCCCCGCTAAATCTAATTATATTGCTGCAAATTTTAATTCAAACTATAATTTAGTGGCTTTAACAAAAAAAAAACATTTTGTTGGTAAGATTTATTTAAACGATTTTAAAATTATTTTTTAATAAAATTCGATTTAATGTGATAAAACTTCCAATCTTTATTTTTTCAAATAAATTATTATTAAAATTTAAATGTATTATTGGGGAAATAAGCCTATTCCGATGAGCATTTGGATTTTTAAAATGTGTCGCGTTCCCTATCGAACGTGTGTCTTACAGACGTGATGGGAAATATGTCGCGTGCTTAATTATACTAAAGGCAATTAAAAATATATCTTTCATTAAAAATGTACTTTGCGTACCCTTGTATGTTTCTAGATGCGGTTCTATTTTTTTTGTCGCGTTCATGATGTCAAGTTTATTGCTAATACAATTGAAGTAACGATATTGGAAAAAGGAAACAAGTCACAAATATAAAGTTTTCTTTATTTTTTCACTTCAAAGTCGTATGAATGTTGCGTTATTGATGGTGGAAATGCCCATTATGTAGTTTATGAGGTTGCAAATGAAAAATGTAGAAATTTCAGACGAAATGACAATCTTACCTTACCAATGGCAGCTAGAGGTATAATGAGATGTTTTACTTTGCAGACTTTTGCAATATTCCAATTTTGTTTGTCGCGTTCTTGATGCCATATTTATTGCTAAACTTTTGGAAGTAACGAACATGGTGCTACTAAAATTAAATAGAAAATGGAAAACAAGATAGAAATATTAAGTTTTCTTTATTTTTTGAGTTAAAATCAATTAAACTAATACTTATTACAGGCGTGATGGGAAAATATGTCGCGTGCTTAATAATACTAAAGATAATTAAAAATATCTTGTTCAAAAAGTATGTTTTACTTCGCAGATTTTTGCATGTTTCTATTCTTTTTTCTGTCGCGTTCTTGATGCCATGTTTATTGTTAATCATATGGTATTAACGAACATAGTGCTACTAAAATTATATAGAAAAAAAGGAAATAAGAAACAAATATTAAGTTTTCTTTATTTTTGTATTTCAAAGTCGTATTAATGTCGCGTTCTTGATTGGATATACTGTGTTAATCATCTGCAAAAGTTATTTAAATTTAGTTTTCAAACAAAACTCTAAAATCACTCTACTCTAAGCTCATAAATTGTTTTCCTATAAAATAAATATAAAAAAATGTTCCCAATACCAATAATTCAGTTCTTCCGCTTCGCAATTTTTCAAAATTTCAAGGGTCATTACTGATGATAATGAAATTTTTGTTATGGCCAACCTTTAAACAATAGCAACATAAAACAAGCAAAAAAAAACAGAAAAAGAAATTTAATATGTATTATGTCGCACTCCTAAAACAGCAACAACTAAAATAAATTGTCATTTAATACTTGAAACTTGTGCATTATTTGTTACACTGCAATAAATTGCAACTGTGTATGAAGTACGATGGCGACGAGTACTTTCGTACTTTTTTTTTGGTTTAAAACTCAACTCAATTTACCTACAAGTTCAATGCACGTGTGCGTTGTTTGTTGTTATAGTATTTCAATTTTTAAGTTTATTGTTGTTGTTTTTTTTTTTTTTGCCTAATGTAAAACTACAAGTGATATTGTTTACTTTTTTTCTGTAACTAGTTTTACAAAAATATATAACAAAAACTAAAAAAAAAAACATTACGATTATTTACAAAAAAATAAAATAAAAGTATATAAACCAAAAAATAAACACCTGAAAAACTAGTTTTATGTTTAGAAAAATTGACAACAACAACAAGAAGAGATTGTTTTTTGTAGCTTTAAGAGATTTGAGAAACATGTTTGGAGTTTTTCAAAGAGTTGGGGAGAGTTAAAAAAAGAGTTTGTTATTGGGGGGAGAAACTCTTAAATTGGGGAGCTTAAAGACAAAAATAAACTCTTAAAAGGTATCTCAGAGGTTTGTTGTATTAAAAAAGTACTTTTTCAAGACAATTTGGTATTATTTAAAGTACCAATTGAGATTTAATAGATATACAACGGGAAAAAGATGCAATAAAGAGGCCATACTAAAGGCCTTATTTTACATATACAAGGAAATCCAGCTGTATTGTAAAATCGTTTCAAGGCCTTGCCTATCGCTTCTGTTAGAGCGCTGGTAGAAAGACTACTTAAGAAGGCATATTAGAAGATCTTTCGTTGATGGTCTGTAAGGAGACCTGTCGCGAAATGCCTCATAGAATGTATACATAAGAACTTCTATTGAAATATCTGAAAATTGAAGCCTAATTGAAGTTCTGCTGAAGAAAGAGTGTTATTAGGGAAAATATTCTAAAGAATTCGGAATAAACCCTAAAGAATAAACTTTTTAAGTATCACTTGTGTAGTTTTATATATAAAAAAAACTACTTCACTCGAACTTCACGACATCAAATGTTATAAAGAATTAAATTTTTTAGAAGATTTTATACCATAGAATAAAATATACTTAGAATCGTTACTGAGAGACTGAGAGACAAATCAATATATTTTGTTGTGGTGTCAGCCATAATATATCGGAGAGAGTAAACATTTTTAATATATTTTACTCTCAGTTGCGCCTCTAGTTCTACTATGGTTGGTAAAAACGTACTTTTTTTTGATTACATTTCAGAACATTTTAGAAAAGGGAAATTCACCCACCCCCCAAAACCGAAAGGAAACAAGAAAAATGTTAAATAAATTTGTATTTATTACGAGCGTTGTCATATTATGGTTTCATGTCTGGCCGCATATTCTGACTTTTTTCAAAACTGTTTTTTTCTCAAATTCCAAAATTGTTTCAGAAATTCGACTTATAGACTCGCATAAAGGACCCTTTGGACTACCTTCTCTGTATAGTATGTTACGTGTGGAATTCCATATTTTTCCAAATTCTTCTCCAGAATTTCATCATAAAACTTACTTTTTTCAAAATTTACTTTTTTTCAAAACAGTTTTTCTCAAATTCCAAAATTATTTCAGAAATTCGACATATACAGTCGCATTTAGGATCCTTTGGACTACTCTCCCTATACAGTGTGTTACGTGTGGAATTCCGAATTCTTCTCCTGAATTTCATAATAAAAGTTACTTTTTTTCAAAATTTCCTTTTTTTTAAAAACTGTTTTTCTCAAATTCCAAAATTATTTCAGAAATTCGACTTATACAATCGTATTAAGGACCCTTTGGACTACCTTCTCTATATAGTGTGTTAGGTGTGGAATTCCAGATTCTACTTCAGAATTTCGTCATAAAAGTTACTTTTTTCAAAACAGTTTTTCTCAAATTCCAAAACAATTTCAGAAATTCTACTTATACAGTCGCATTAAAGACCCTTTGGACTACCCTCCCTTTATAATGTCTTACATGTGCAATTCCATATTTTTCCAAATTCTTCTCCTGAATTTCATCATAAAACTGACTTTTTTTCAAAATTAAATTTTTTCAAAACTGTTTTTCTCAAATTCCAAAATTATTTAAGAAATTCGACTTATACACTCGCATTATGTACCCTTTGGACTATCCTCCCTATATACTGTGTTACTTGTGGAATTACAGATTTTTCCAAATTCTTCTCCAGAATTTCATCATAAAATTTACTTTTTTAAAAACGGTTTTTCTCAAATTCCAAAATTATTTAAGAAATTCGACTTTAGTACCCTTCGGACTACCCTCCCTTTATAGTGTGTTACATGTGCAATTCCATATTTTTCCAAATTCTTCTCTTGAATTTCATCATAAAAGTGATTTTTTTTTCAAAACTGTTTTTCTCAAATTCCAAAATTATTTTAAAAAATCGACTTACACACTCGCATTATGAACCCTTTGGACTACCCTCCCTTTATAGTGTGTTACTTGTGCAATTCCATACATCTACTGAGAGAAGGCAGAGTATTCTCATATTTTAGAATGTTTAAACAGGTATTTCATAAGGCCTACAAAGTTAAGACCTAGCATTTTCCACGCTGGATAGTTTAACTTATACAAACATATTTTGTTTGAGAAAATAACTGTTTAAATCACTTTTAAAATATTTACATTAATTGTCACTAATTTTCTTATTTCAACTAAAAATGTACGATTAATCACTGGGTTGAATCAAGGATAATCAATTTTGCACTTATTAGTATTAGTACCTGCTTTTTGTTATCCCACATAATAGTCCTATGAAATTCATTGTTTAGTACCCCTTTTCCCTCTAGAAATTTTAAGAGAATTATTACTGCTGATAGTTCAAAGATAAACCAGTTATTTATTGTATAATAATGAAAAAAAAACTCAATTTGGCCTAAACACTACTGTTGCTGGTATTCCTAATGGTTCAATTATTTTAGTTTTATTTTAAATTGTGTTTTTATTTAACTACAAAATTAAGTGCAAATTTGTTGTTATTTTTAGCATTTATCTCAATTAATTTAATTTTTTGTTAAATTATATATGTTTCTATTTTATTTTATTTAACTTCACATATTTCAATACCCTTGACACTTATTTTTTTGTTTTGCTGCTGCAAATAAAGTGATTTGTATAATATTTTTAATATTGAAACGAATTGTTTAAGTTTTTATTTTTTTTTTTAAATTAAAGACAAATATTTTGTTTAGTGCAAATTAATCATATGATTAGACAAAATTTATTGTATTTATCATACAATACTTAATTATTAAAAAAATGTTTAATACATTTTTTGTACTTGTCATCCTAGAATAGGGGGTTAAATAATGTATAGGTTAATTTGCTGGCGTCGATTGTTAATCAAATGTTATTAAAATTTGTACATTAGGTTGTTTCTTTTTGAAAGAGTGTGAGTCAGATTAGTAACTCAAAGTATTTTAATATATTTGGTGCAACCGAAACGCAATGATGAATCAGTCAGATTATCAGTTACATACGTTAATTCTTTGCACAATTTGTGCAGTTTTGTAATCAATCCCATTCTACACTAATTTCAATACACCACTTCCTATTGATTGATTTTTTAATCTACTTTGTAGGTTAGTTAAGATACGCTATTAATTTTAGCAAAATTCCATATTTTATTAAATAATTCGAACAATTTTGTATTAAAACAACTTAAAACTTTGATATAATATTCAATTGATGCCAAAACGTTTTTTGCAAAATCATGCAGCAGCCACGCAAAAAAATATAATAAAAAAATTGCCCAGTAATAAAAGGCAAGGCAGCACTCAGACATAAAAATATTTTAGCAAACAAATAAATCTGAAAACATCAGGGTTGTCAGCTGTTTTTCAATGAATGCAATTTGATTGTTAAGTCTTTTTTTAATGAATAAAACTCCAAATAAAAATTAATATTAATACAATTGCATGACATTTTAATTTACACGATTTTGTTTTTAAATGAGTTTAATACTCCATTAAACTGATTAATTTTTAAGAGATCCTTTTTTCTTCATTGTAATTAAATGCGGGTTTAGGAAAATAAAATTGCTAATTCTTTAAATGTTTCCATTCCCATGAATGGCTTGTTTATTTTTTTTCAATTTTTTTAAATAGCATTTAAAATATTTAACACCCACCCTCGAAGTCGAGTCTGGTTTCTTTTTATAACTCAGTTTTATTTATGTATAAATAAAGTAAGACAGACAGACGGAAGGACGGACGAACTCAACTGAATATAATTTAACTCCTCGTAGTACTTGCTGCTTCATCATGATCATCATCAACTCTCCTTTATAGACATCTATAGATTATCAATGAATGAATGTGTGTTTAACCGTCTGTCTGTGAGTCTATCTTGCTGTGCAACATGTATCAGATGCCTGTACTCCATACTCCTCGCATACGTTCAATTATTTATTTATTATCTTTTGTTTAAAGCGCGTCTGTCTTTCATCCACATACGGCCATGCTATCTCTATGTTCAATTCGTAAAAATTCATTCCATTATTGTCAACGATTTTGTCTGTTCCATGCAGGCAGTCTGAATGGCTGACTGGCTGGCTGTATGCCTGCCTGGCTGTTTGCATCTGGTTTTAATTTTCATATTTACTTTTAACATCTGGGTGTTGCAGCAAGTACGTTAAAAAACTAAATTTATTTCAATTATTTATTATTTTAAAGAGTCCTCGGAAATATAAATTGACTAATTTTTGAAAAAGGTTCGTATGTAAATTTTGAAAAAAAAAACAAAATCTTACAATTCAAATTTGAACAAGTAAGAGGGCTTTATTCGGCCAAGCTGAATCTTATATACTTTTAAGATAAGATAATGAACATATTTTTTGGTGAAATTTTTTTTTTTTTAAATAAAAATGGTTAAAAAAATATCTATGAAAAAAAAATTGTTTGTAAAAAAAATATCGCCTTAAAAATTATATTTCCCGATTTTTACCTATTGTAACTCCGACTTACTATGACGTTATATACGTCTTTGGAAAGGTCTTTGAAATATCTATCATTTGATATCCATATTGTCTATATTAATGAGTTAGTAATACATATATTTTGTACATCAGAAATAGGTAGAAAAAATCGAGGTAGTCGTGGTTTTTTGCTTATAACTCAGCCATTTGTGGGCCGATTTTCTCGATTTTGAATAGCAGTCCAACCGAGACTATAGCTGATATATTGATGTATAAATCATGTATGTAAGTTATTGGGGGGCTAAGGAAAATTAATTTCAACATACATACAGACTGACGGATATTGATATATCGACTCCGCTATAAAAAAAGTGTAGAAATTTCAAAGGATAATATCAATAGATTCATATTAATTTAGACACAAATAGCGTCATGATTAATTAAACTTAATAAAATCGTAAAAAGTTTTATTATGATTAAACAATATCAATTTTTAATTGGTTGTAATATTTTCAATATTGAAAAATAAATATAAAAAACCCCAACTATTGTCGGCCAAATTTTCTTTGGTAATTTTATACTTTTTTCTCTGTTTAAATTAACAAAAAAAAACATCTCCTAACAAACATTCCATTTAAGACTATTTCTGTTCAATCATTTGTCAAATGAACAGAAAAAACAAACAAGATTTCAATTTAACAATAATTTTTCGTTTTTTTTTCATCTTATCCATTTCTGAATAGATCCCTAATCGATCTTTTATTATTAGTTTGTTTAGTTTTGAGTTCTTTTTTTTTTGTTCTCAAATATATTTTAAGATGTTATCATGATCTCATATATCTTAAGATTCTAACATTATGGATGGATGAATGCATGATTTGATAGTTTGATGAACTTATTCATTTACTACTACACAGCTACTTTTCTACTTTTCTTGTCTGCTTAGATGTTCTTGTATCTAATAGTTTTCAAACATGATGAAGTAGAAATCACTTAAATGTTGTTGACATTAAAGGGATGTATGATTAATGAAATACAATAATGATTTAAATGTTTTTTTCATATTTGAATTACATTGTATTTGAATGTTTAAAGTTTTTTTTTTCTTGATGGGTCATTGATTGGTTTAAAACATGATGATTGTAAGGTATTGTTTTGTCTGAAACTTTATAAATAGTTAGATTATCTTTTTCGTCTACAAGAATTTAGCTTATTTTCGTAATATAATTTAAATTATGCCTCCGGTGAAATTTATGACATTTGACCTTGAGCACTTTTTTAAAGCTTTCTTTAAATGAATAAATTTATTGGCATTTCACCATGAATTAACAGGTTTAAAGAAAATTGAGAGCAATGATCTTAAAATTAATTTAGTATTATTTAAATGACTTCAAGTTTGTAAGACAACATTATCGATAACTTTAAATTTGAATGGAATATTTACTTTTTAATTCAAAAGTTCAGGACAACTTTAATTTTCTATAGAAAAGTTATCGATAACTTTACTTTTCTATAGAAAAGTTATCGATAACTTTACTTTTCTATAGAAAAGTTATCGATAACTTTACTTTTCTATAGAAAAGTTATCGATAACTTTACTTTTCTATAGAAAAGTTATCGATAACTTTACTTTTCTATAGAAAAGTTATCGATAACTTTACTTTTCTATAGAAAAGTTATCGATAACTTTACTTTTCTATAGAAAGGTTATCGATAACTTTACTTTTCTATAGAAAAGTTATCGATAACTTTACTTTTCTATAGAAAAGTTATCGATAACTTTACTTTTCTATAGAAAAGTTATCGATAACTTTACTTTTCTATCGAAAAGTTATCGATAACTTTACTTTTCTATCTAAAAGTTATCGATAACTTTACTTTTCTATCGAAAAGTTATCGATAACTTTACTTTTCTATAGAAAAGTTATCGATTTTCTACAAAAGTTATCGAGTTTATTATTGTCTAGAAAAGTTTTAGGTAATTTTACTTTTCTATAAAAAAAGTAATGTTTCTAAGGACTAAAGTCCTTCTCTTTATCGAATTACATGACAGCAGTTGAAAATTTCAAATTATAATCATTAAAATTATTAAATAAGAAACGACAAAAAACCAAAAGAACTAGGAGTATAAAATATGTATAAAGAACATTCACTCACTGACTCCTTGTGTATCGTCAGAAGTAACAGCAGGCAGTCAGCCAGCTAGCAAACAGCAGACACCGTCAATTCCGTCAGTCAGGTCTTGTGAGTTCAATCGTCTGTAAAAGACGAATGTTAAAAATCTTGGCTTCTACTTTTTGGTTTATTTGGTTTGGTTTGTTTTATTCTTTCTCAAACAAGAACCGCACCTTTTAAGCCATGTTTTTAAAGGTTCTTCGACATCAACTTCAACTTCAACGTTTGCTTCTGCTTTTTCTGCGTTTTGTTTTTTTGTTGTTTAATACACTCGATTTATATATTTAACGAAAAATTGTTTGTCTACAGTGTTTTAATACGTTTCAAGTGTATTATAGTTACATACGTTGGCTGGTGTACAAATATATAAAAGATTTCCCAGCAAAATGTTTAGTTGGTTTAAATATGTTTTATACAGGAACTTTCTTTCAGATTTTCAAGATCAGTGGCTGTATATTTCTAAATCGTTTATATTTAAAAAACTTAATTTTAAATAATTATTCTTACAATAATAATACTATTTTAAAAACTTTTATTTATTCAAGTAAAATTTCAATTAACAAATCTTTATTTTTTCAATTCAAGCTATTTCACTGGAAATTTCACTGGGTTACTGTTTAAGTAAAAGACACAAATTTGTCTTTCGATTGTGCGTTTTAGTTTCGTTTATACATAATTTTTTCCCATTTTTCAAAGATTTTATATAAACTTATTCGTTTTTTTTTTTTTGATTTTTCGAAAGTCAAGGTAGATTTCCCACGTTTAGGAATCATAACAAAACGCATCATTAATCATTTAACGTTTTTTTTGTATTCTTATATGTATATTTGGTTCTGTTGTTGTTGCTGGGCCACTCTAGTAGTTCTTTTAAAATAAAATTTTCTTTTGTCTGAATTGAAATGAAACTTTTTTTTTAGAAAAAACTGTGAGAGATACTAGCTTTACGTAGGTTGGAAGTTTTTGAAAACATAATTGGTTTCCTTACTTTTTTCTTAACTCTTTACTCTTTAGCCCAGTGTTTAAATATATAACTTAAACCTTTATGATTGCTTTATCTTTAAATGATCATCATGATCATAGACGTTTGGTCAATCAACCCAGTTTAGGTGAAGTAGCCCTTAAAAAGGTTTATGTGAGTATGTATTTTAACCAAAATGTAAATTATATATTAAATTTTTTATTTAAACAAAATATCAATTTTTCTTGATAAAAAACAATAAAACCAAACAAAAGATTTTCCTCTTTAATCATTAAAATGCAACCAACTAACCGCTGGATGTTACTTGTTGCATTTAATATTCTACCGTTTGTTTTCTGCTACGATCATTGTTAACAATTTTCAAGATCATATCTCTTGCGCAGTTCATGTTAATTTCCTTTCATAAATATTCTTAAAATTTCGTGGAAAATCATCATTAAATATTTAGTGTAAATTAAAAGGTCATTGATGCTTGCAACACTCGAATATTGTGCTATGAATGGAGAGAAACTAAAATTGAAAACTATTGAGGCACGAGTTCACACTGTGTATTTAATGTTTGTCAAAGTTTTTATGGCAGTAGTGTGAAAATATTTCGGATTAAATTGAGAAATCAATTAACAGTGTGTGTTTAAAAAATGTCAGAGGCAAAATTAATGGTATCGTTAATTATCTATAGAAAGTTAAGTTAACGTTATATCTAACTTTTCTATAGACAAATTAAAGCTACAGATAACATTTGTATAGAAAAGTAAAGTTATCGATAACTTCTCTATAGAAAAGTAAAGTTATCGATAACTTTTCTATAGAAAAGTAAAGTTATCGATAACTTTTCTATAGAAAAGTAAAGTTATCGATAACTTTTCTATAGAAAAGTAAAGTTATCGATAACTTTTCTATAGAAAAGTAAAGTTATCGATAACTTTTCTATAGAAAAGTAAAGTTATCGATAACTTTTCTATAGAAAAGTAAAGTTATCGATAACTTCTCTATAGAAAAGTAAAGTTATCGATAACTTTTCTATAGAAAAGTAAAGTTATCGATAACTTTTCTATAGAAAAGTAAAGTTATCGATAACTTTTCTATAGAAAAGTAAAGTTATCGATAACTTTTCTATAGAAAAGTAAAGTTATCGATAACTTTTCTATAGAAAAGTAAAGTTATCGATAACTTTTCTATAGAAAAGTAAAGTTATCGATAACTTTTCTATAGAAAAGTAAAGTTATCGATAACTTTTCTATAGAAAAGTAAAGTTATCGATAACTTTTCTATAGAAAAGTAAAGTTATCGATAACTTTTCTATAGAAAAGTAAAGTTATCGATAACTTTTCTATAGAAAAGTAAAGTTATCGATAACTTTTCTATAGAAAAGTAAAGTTATCGATAACTTTTCTATAGAAAAGTAAAGTTATCGATAACTTTTCTATAGAAAAGTAAAGTTATCGATAACTTTTCTATAGAAAAGTAAAGTTATCGATAACTTTTCTATAGAAAAGTAAAGTTATCGATAACTTTTCTATAGAAAAGTAAAGTTATCGATAACTTTTCTATAGAAAAGTAAAGTTATCGATAACTTTTCTATAGAAAAGTAAAGTTATCGATAACTTTTCTATAGAAAAGTAAAGTTATCGATAACTTTTCTATAGAAAAGTAAAGTTATCGATAACTTTTCTATAGAAAAGTAAAGTTATCGATAACTTTTCTATAGAAAAGTAAAGTTATCGATAACTTTTCTATAGAAAAGTAAAGTTATCGATAACTTTTCTATAGAAAAGTAAAGTTATCGATAACTTTTCTATAGAAAAGTAAAGTTATCGATAACTTTTCTATAGAAAAGTAAAGTTATCGATAACTTTTCTATAGAAAAGTAAAGTTATCGATAACTTTTCTATAGAAAAGTAAAGTTATCGATAACTTTTCTATAGAAAAGTAAAGTTATCGATAACTTTTCTATAGAAAAGTAAAGTTATCGATAACTTTTCTATAGAAAAGTAAAGTTATCGATAACTTTTCTATAGAAAAGTAAAGTTATCGATAACTTTTCTATAGAAAAGTAAAGTTATCGATAACTTTTCTATAGAAAAGTAAAGTTATCGATAACTTTTCTATAGAAAAGTAAAGTTATCGATAACTTTTCTATAGAAAAGTAAAGTTATCGATAACTTTTCTATAGAAAAGTAAAGTTATCGATAACTTTTCTATAGAAAAGTAAAGTTATCGATAACTTTTCTATAGAAAAGTAAAGTTATCGATAACTTTTCTATAGAAAAGTAAAGTTATCGATAACTTTTCTATAGAAAAGTAAAGTTATCGATAACTTTTCTATAGAAAAGTAAAGTTATCGATAACTTTTCTATAGAAAAGTAAAGTTATCGATAACTTTTCTATAGAAAAGTAAAGTTATCGATAACTTTTCTATAGAAAAGTAAAGTTATCGATAACTTTTCTATAGAAAAGTAAAGTTATCGATAACTTTTCTATAGAAAAGTAAAGTTATCGATAACTTTTCTATAGAAAAGTAAAGTTATCGATAACTTTTCTATAGAAAAGTAAAGTTATCGATAACTTTTCTATAGAAAAGTAAAGTTATCGATAACTTTTCTATAGAAAAGTAAAGTTATCGATAACTTTTCTATAGAAAAGTAAAGTTATCGATAACTTTTCTATAGAAAAGTAAAGTTATCGATAACTTTTCTATAGAAAAGTAAAGTTATCGATAACTTTTCTATAGAAAAGTAAAGTTATCGATAACTTTTCTATAGAAAAGTAAAGTTATCGATAACTTTTCTATAGAAAAGTAAAGTTATCGATAACTTTTCTATAGAAAAGTAAAGTTATCGATAACTTTTCTATAGAAAAGTAAAGTTATCGATAACTTTTCTATAGAAAAGTAAAGTTATCGATAACTTTTCTATAGAAAAGTAAAGTTATCGATAACTTTTCTATAGAAAAGTAAAGTTATCGATAACTTTTCTATAGAAAAGTAAAGTTATCGATAACTTTTCTATAGAAAAGTAAAGTTATCGATAACTTTTCTGTAGAAAAGTAAAGTTATCGATAACTTTTCTGTAGAAAAGTAAAGTTATCGATAACTTTTCTGTAGAAAAGTAAAGTTATCGATTACTTTTCTGTAGAAAAGTAAAGTTATCGATTACTTTTCTGTAGAAAAGTAAAGTTATCGATTACTTTTCTGTAGAAAAGTAAAGTTATCGATTACTTTTCTGTAGAAAAGTAAAGTTATCGATTACTTTTCTGTAGAAAAGTAAAGTTATCGATAACTTTTATATAGAAAAGTAAAGTTATCGATAACTTTTATATAGAAAAGTAAAGTTATCGATAACTTTTCTATAGAAAAGTAAAGTTATCGATTACTTTTCTATAGAAAAGTAAAGTTATCGATAACTTTTCTATAGAAAAGTAAAGTTATCGATAACTTTTCTATAGAAAAGTAAAGTTATCGATAACTTTTCTATAGAAAAGTAAAGTTATCGATAACTTTTCTATAGAAAAGTAAAGTTATCGATAACTTTTCTATAGAAAAGTAAAGTTATCGATAACTTTTCTATAGAAAAGTAAAGTTATCGATAACTTTTCTATAGAAAAGTAAAGTTATCGATAACTTTTCTATAGAAAAGTAAAGTTATCGATAACTTTTCTATAGAAAAGTAAAGTTATCGATAACTTTTCTATAGAAAAGTAAAGTTATCGATAACTTTTCTATAGAAAAGTAAAGTTATCGATAACTTTTCTATAGAAAAGTAAAGTTATCGATAACTTTTCTATAGAAAAGTAAAGTTATCGATAACTTTTCTATAGAAAAGTAAAGTTATCGATAACTTTTCTATAGAAAAGTAAAGTTATCGATAACTTTTCTATAGAAAAGTAAAGTTATCGATAACTTTTCTATAGAAAAGTAAAGTTATCGATAACTTTTCTATAGAAAAGTAAAGTTATCGATAACTTTTCTATAGAAAAGTAAAGTTATCGATAACTTTTCTATAGAAAAGTAAAGTTATCGATAACTTTTCTATAGAAAAGTAAAGTTATCGATAACTTTTCTATAGAAAAGTAAAGTTATCGATAACTTTTCTATAGAAAAGTAAAGTTATCGATAACTTTTCTATAGAAAAGTAAAGTTATCGATAACTTTTCTATAGAAAAGTAAAGTTATCGATAACTTTTCTATAGAAAAGTAAAGTTATCGATAACTTTTCTATAGAAAAGTAAAGTTATCGATAACTTTTCTATAGAAAAGTAAAGTTATCGATAACTTTTCTATAGAAAAGTAAAGTTATCGATAACTTTTCTATAGAAAAGTAAAGTTATCGATAACTTTTCTATAGAAAAGTAAAGTTATCGATAACTTTTCTATAGAAAAGTAAAGTTATCGATAACTTTTCTATAGAAAAGTAAAGTTATCGATAACTTTTCTATAGAAAAGTAAAGTTATCGATAACTTTTCTATAGAAAAGTAAAGTTATCGATAACTTTTCTGTAGAAAAGTAAAGTTATCGATAACTTTTCTGTAGAAAAGTAAAGTTATCGATAACTTTTCTGTAGAAAAGTAAAGTTATCGATTACTTTTCTGTAGAAAAGTAAAGTTATCGATTACTTTTCTGTAGAAAAGTAAAGTTATCGATTACTTTTCTGTAGAAAAGTAAAGTTATCGATTACTTTTCTGTAGAAAAGTAAAGTTATCGATTACTTTTCTGTAGAAAAGTAAAGTTATCGATAACTTTTATATAGAAAAGTAAAGTTATCGATAACTTTTATATAGAAAAGTAAAGTTATCGATAACTTTTCTATAGAAAAGTAAAGTTATCGATTACTTTTCTATAGAAAAGTAAAGTTATCGATTACTTTTCTATAGAAATTTTCCATAGAAAATGAAATTAAAGTCGTGATAATTTTGAGTTCACAAAGTTCTCCGAACAAGGTTGAATGTCGAAAACTGGGCTTAAAGAAGAGAAATATAATGTAGCAAGCAACTGCTACTTAATTTCTCTTTGTCTTCTAATGATCTTTTTAGGTCATCATCTCATTAAGTCAATTATAAAAACAGTGTAGCTGCATTTAATTTGTCGCTGTCTTGTCAACCATCATCGTCACTATCATTGCACCAAATTTGTTCACATTGTTTACATTTCATTAGCAACATATTGCATCAATTTCTTTAATGATTCAACCCAGTCTCCTAGTGTCTCCTGCGAAGTGTGTTTTTGTGTTTGTTTAGGACATGAACCCACATTATTTCGTATATAAAATAAATTGCCAACATTTTACTCGACATCCTTAAAAATTATTTCAACATTTCGTTCAGTTCATACAGCAAAAACACATATAAAAATACTCGTACATATAGACAATAAAATTTAAGCAACTGTAATTGTAAGAGTATTGTATTGTAACATTGCGTTGCAAGTATTGCAGCACGAATAAAAAAAGTGTTTGAAATAAAATATTGTATTGACATTTTGCAACAAACTCCGAGGAGGGCATTTACAAGCTGTTTATTGTTCACATCTTTGGCTGGTGATGGTGGTGGCAACTAATAGTTTTTGTTGTGGCAAACACTTTGAATTGTTTCTGTTTTGTTTTGAGTGCAATTTTTTTGTTGCTGTTTCTAAGTTGCGGAAATTTTTTAACAATTTCCTAATGACTCCTATTTGTTGGAGTTGATGCTGGTTGTTTGGCTTTTCATTCGTTCACTCGTTTTATTAAAGGTGGCCGGCCGTGGTCAGATGATATTTGTTGTGTGCACTCGCATGTGCAGTTTACATGAGACGCAATTGTTGCTGCTGCAATCAGCCAAAGAGCCAATGAGCCAGCTAGTCACGCAGTCAGCTTAAGCTTCCTTAACATCATCCGATAATACCAAAAGAAATTGTTTAACATTAAGAAATATTTTTCTTCTTTAGTTTTGTTTTTCTTCCTTTTTGTACCGCTGAAAATATTTTATTGCTTTAAATGTTGGGGTTTTTTTTCGTCAAATGTTGAAAAAGAGATCTACTAAAGAAATGTTCCACAGAAGTGGTTGGTGAAACTAGCAGGGTCTATTATAGCAATTATAGACGACTTTTCAAAACCAGATAAGGGTTCATTCATCTGTTGTTCTAGTTTAATTTGACATAAAAATCAAACTAAAATTTTAGCTTTTCAGAACTTTGCTATCTCTTCATACACAACTGTAAACAGAGTTCATCGTTTTACACATTTGTCCATAGTTTTTTTTTTCTTTAATTTTTCTTAAACATCATTTGTAATTTACTCCTTTTTATTGTTGCTTGATGTGCATGCATGTGCATGTATTGTATGTCTTTGTGAATTTTCTGTAATTTTTCATTTTCTTTGCAATTATTTTATTTCATTTTTCCTTCGCCATCCATCCATCTACATACAGTACGTGTAATTTGGCCTTAAAACTTCCTGATTTCCTCAAAGTTTTTATTTTACAATAGCAAAGAGAAGACGAGTGAGTCTCCAGTCTATTGATGATTAAGAAATCGCCAGAAAAATAATAAAAACTATACGATTTTTCATTTTCTATTTTAATTATACACAGATTTTTATTTATTTTTTTTTTAATTTTAATACTTTTGTGTTGTTGTCGTAGTTTTTCCCATTTGTTTCCATTTATTTTGTCAGTTCAGTTTGCGTTTACAGTGAGCCGCATCTGTCTGTGTCTTTAGGCCATTTGTAATTTTTCATTGATCTTATTTTTGTGTGCGTTGTGGCTGCGTTGTGTTGTTGTGGGATTTAATGCTTGATATCGATTACAATTTGTTGTAATTGTGGCAAAGAATATTGCAGTTTGTATTGTGTATTGCACAATTATTCATTTATATTCGTTAAATATCATTTGTGATGAAACTTTTAATTAAAATCTTATTTTTCTTTGTTCTTATCTTTGCAGGTATGTATTGAAACCATTAATTCTGGAAATTATTCTTGGTAAGATTTAATAGGCTGACAATTATGTATTGACACCAGTTATGTGTCTATATAGATCGCTTATTGAAAGCGATTTACAAAATATTTATTTCAAAATTAAATATAACATGTAAGAGCGCTATATTCAGCTGTGCCGAATCTTCACCAAAAAATTTTAAATATATTTAGGTAAACAAAATTTAATTTTTTTCCTAATTTATTAGCAAACATTTTTTATGAATTTTTTTTTTAAATTTTTAAAAAAATATTTTAAATTTAAAATTTTTTTTTTATAAAAAAAAAAGTTTTTCCGATTTTGACCCATTGTAGGTCCAACTTACTTTGACCTTATATACGCCTTTGCAAAGGTCTTTGAAATATCTATTATTGGATATCTATCCATATTGTCTATATACGGTTTTGAAAACGACAGAAAAAGTACTTTGGTCTCGAGAAATCGAAAGTTATTGGTTTTGTATTCTATATAGAATTAAAATTTTTTAGAGATTAAAGAAAAAATAACATTGGATTTCATAAGTCAGATGTACCTTTTTTGTTGTTTTCAAAATCAATTCCGACAATGACTGGATTCTATGACAACCCTTATTAATGACTAGTAATCCAGATATAGATCAAAAATAGGTAACAAATCGGTATATCACAGCCATTTGTTGGCCGATTGTCTCGATTCACTGATCCGGTATGAATCATATATGTAAGTTATTTGGGGGCTACGGAAA
Organism: Calliphora vicina; assembly: GCF_958450345.1. NCBI lineage: Eukaryota > Metazoa > Arthropoda > Insecta > Diptera > Calliphoridae > Calliphora > Calliphora vicina. The sequence goes on from NC_088781.1 coordinate 25,372,931, forward strand.
GGTGATTTCAATATACAGACAGTCAGACGGACATGGCTATATCGACTCCGCTATCTATAACGATCCTGAATATTTATACTATGTGGGGTCGCAAATGAAAAATGTAGAAATTACAAAGGGAATGACAAACTTATTGAGGTTAAAAAAAATGTAGGTTAGATTAGATTAACAGGCAACCGTCTAATCGATGCAGGATACAGTAGGTCCCACTGTGTTACCTGAAAATGGAGAAAAAATAGATTACCAGATAGTGATGAAAAAAGAAGAGGAAAGTCAGATAGAATAGAAGTGAGGAAGAAATATAGAGGAAGATGAGGTCAGAAGAGGAGTAAGATGGAGATTAGTAGACTCCAGTCATTTGACGGATACTAGGTCACCCCGAGGAGATTCCCGTAATTCGAGTAAGTCGCCAATTGCTATTCCTTATAAAGGCGTTGATGCATTCTAACTTCATGTCCGAGAGTTCAGAAATACTATTGAATACTATAGATCTCCTAATTCCGGGCATTGACAAAGAAGATGAGAAAAGGGTTCATCCTCATCTTCATTCTGACAACTTCTACAGAAGTCATTAAAGGTTGGGCCAAGTCTCCTTGCATGGTTGCCAAGTATGCAGAGTCCGGTTATCACCTCCACTGCAATGCTTAGCTGTTAGCGTTGTAGGCCAAGAAGATATGTTGTTCGCCCTCGGTTTAATCGAGGCCATATCATCTGGAAATTATACAGGTGGATTCACATCACCATCTTGTCTGAGCGAGCTCATAGTAAAAGTTACTAATTCGCTGGTAACATTTGCATAACGGAATCCCGCGTAGGAAGTCTATGACTCCGTCAGCCTTTTTTCCCCAGATCATCAGTAACACAGTTTCCACGTACCCATATGATTACGACTGTTGAATGTGTCGCTATTATATTAAAGGATGTCCGGTATTCCTGGACTATGTTCGATGACAGATCTCGGAGATTTAATTGCAGCTTCACTATCAGTATACATATGAAAATCCCTGCCTGATAGCTTGTTATAACTGAACCAGCTTTTAATAGCTGATATTTCAGCTTGAATAATCAGGTTATCTTGTAGAATTCCAAATGAATGTAGTATCATTTGGAATTCTACAAGATAACCTGATGCCATATTCCTGAATCTAGACCAGCGAGCTGCAGTGAGCTCTCAAATGAGCTCTCTTGTTTTTATTTTCACATGTACGCAAGCACACACATTGTATAAAAACAGTCAGTCTCGCATGAGCATTGATAGAAGCAGGTTGTGTTATGCTTTTATGTTTGTTTATTTCATTATTTCAGCTATTTGTTTTTGTTTTTGCCAGAGAATAATTCTCAACTCATACAACTACAAGATCTAAAAACTGTAGTGGTGTGAGTTTGCATTTCGCTGATCTAGACACCTCCGCCAACTCGATCTCTCTTGCTAGAGTCCGTAAGGCAGAGAGACTCGTTGTGTCAAGTGGAGGACCATCCATTAATTCCATGTTGTATGTTATCCAGTTATCTGGAAGATTCTATATACTTCCGATTATGCTGGCGTGATCGTATGATGCATGTTTCCTTGCGCCAGTCGCATTATGCCTGAAGGCCGTTATGCCATTTTTCTGGCCATTAGATTCACAGGGATCCAGTTTAATAATGTAATTAGCATGCAATTTGAGCCTTTATCTAGTGCTTTCCACCAGACAGAGAATCCATGGAATAAAATCGATTTGGTGACTACATCAAATAGCCAATTCACATACCGGGGAATAATACCCCATTGTGAACCTATGACTTTCCTGAAGACATACATTGCCGTCATGACTTTCGATGTCCTTGCTAGGATATTGGGTTTCCAGGCTAGTTTAATTTCCAGAATGACGCCCAAGTATTTTGCGCTGTCCAAAAGTGTTAACTCGGAGTAGCGAGAAATCAGGAATATTGTACTTCCTTGTGAACAATACAAGTTCGGTTTTGCTTGGATTCAAACTCAGTCCACTGTCAGTACTCCACCGAATTAGTATATTGAGTGCACTGACAGTGCAACGTCAGCCGCATAGGCGACGGATTTATAACACATGAGATCCAATTTCCTGAGCACACAATTTATGGTCAGATTCCACAGAAGTGGTGAATTGACTCCTACTTGAGGCTTACCCCTCGTAAACATTCTTGTGATCGTGGCCGTTCCTTTTTCAGAACGAATGATCATATAGCGTAAAAGGTTCATGATGAACCTAACTCTTGATTGGTCCAGACCAAGATCTTGTATGGCTGATACTATAGTCGCAGATTCTACATTATTAAAGGCTCCTTCTATATCTAGAAAGGCCACTAATGTAAAATTGTAAAATTCAAGGGATTTCTCAATGAAACCCACTATGGAGTGAAGTGCTGTCTCAACAGATTTCCCTTTCATATATGTATTGCTCTTATAATTTTCTGAAATACAAATGGAGATTTCTGAAAAATAATTGGAAAATTCTGAAATACAATTAGGAACATTTTAAGTATAAATTAAAAATTCTGAAATAAAAATGGATATTTCTGAAATACAATTAGAAATTTCTGAAATATAAATGGAAAATTCTGAAATATAATTGGAATATTCTGAAATTCAATTCGAAAATTCTGAAATATAATTGGATAATAATTCTGAAATATAATTGGAAATTTCTGAAATTCAATTGGGAATGGTGTAGTAGATTCGGAAGGAAGTAAAATCTTAAAATTTAAAAACATTTATAAATAAAACCTGAATAATTACAAATGAAGATCCAACCAACAATACATTGCCGAGCGAAAGAGAGAAGTTTTCCCTTTCGTTGGCTTAATTTTTACCGCCATTTTCGTGCAACACTTTACAGCCATCTACATAAAGATCCAGTAAAGACTTTTCTATACTAAATGAAGACATTTTAAATTCTATCAAGACGAATTAAATCTAAGCATACACTTCAAAGGATTTAGTAGACAAATTCTTTCTTCTTCGAGGACATAAATGGATATAAATTTATTTCAAATTAAGCCTATTTATGACTTCTACAAACAGACTTGCTCAACTTCTTCTGTAACCTGTAATAAGTAGACATATTGAGCTTTTCAATTTTCCATAATTTACTGAAGTCTCTCTAGGAACAAATTTCTAACAAATGTTCATTATAATGACAAATCACTTATCGTTTATGTCCAGCAAGTACTAGGTGTGGTCGTTCCCGCATTAATTTATTGACATTTTTGGCTATCAATCATTAGATTTTACACTTCCTGTTCCACATACAAAATCCTATTGTGTTTAATCCAAAGTCTAGACATGTTTGATTAATCCCTCAATTCCACTTGGTATGTATGTACTTGCAATTTTGATGAATTTAAAGTTATCAGGAAATATGCTAGTGACAATAAAATTCTCAATTCTTTTCCTTATTTACTTTTTATTTTTAGTTAAATGCGCATTAGGCAGAGCAGACCAGGGCTATAGTTTTGTTTGTATTATACAATATTTTCCCGATTGTTATTATTTCATTTTGGATGTTTGGATGGTGTGGTGTGGTGCTTCCTTTAATTTCATCACCATACAATCATCAGCAAAAATTTGCTGGATGAGAATTGAAATGTGAATTGAAAAAATAAACAAAACCATGTGTGTGCATGTATTTTAGCTGGTCCTCTGGCTCCTCTTACCCTTCGATCTGAGTTATCAGCACTTTGTGGTTCTGTAAGAGCAGCCAGTGAACGTGTAAAATCTTGTACGGTCATGTTTATTTTTGTTTTCTGTTTATATTCCTTTCCTTCAAAATTCAATACATAAAATAAAAATGAAAAAAAATTTATGGCAAACACACACACTTGGACGGACAGCCCAAAGACTTGAGGTCTTTTTTCTACTTGTGGCGGAGCAAAATTTCAGTTGTTTTTTTCTGTTTGTTAGCATGCATACGCATGCATGAAAGCAAGTCAACCAGCTATCCCCGTCCGTCAGTCAGTCAGTCAGCTATTGAGCAAGAAGTCAGACAAAAACCTAGAGGTACAATTTTTTGTTCCTTCTTTCAGTTTGTTTGCCTTGTGTTTCCTCTACGAGTAGACGACTGTCGATGTTGCTGCCAATCTGCAGTAGCTAATGATTTTTATATTTTTTTGCTGTTGTTGTGTAAAGAAACACATCAGCAGGAAAGAAACTGTCTGTGCATGTAGTATGTACACTAGAAATTGGCTGTGGGCATAAGAAACCAACCATATGTGTAGTGTGCAGAGAACCAGCCGTTTAACAGGCAAAACTTTAAATGATCGATCGTTTTTTTTGTGGAGTTTTTTATCCAACTTTTTTTTCCTTGTGTGTCTTTCTTCGAGTTTAAGAAGCCCATGGGCAGGCACAAGCAACAATTGTATTCTTGCAGGCACAAGTAACTTGTGACTGACTACACTTTGGTTCCTGCACTATCATCATCAATACGGCTTGTCGCATAGAATTGAGAGATAGAGAAAAAAGAGATCGTAAGAAGAAGAAAAATCAAGTGGGAATGAAAATTTCGGTATTTATGGAGCATAATGGGTACTACACGTGGAAGGAATTCTGGAAAACAAATGTTGGGGTACTAATCCGGGTTGATCGCTCTGTGTCTCTTAATGGGGCGATGTAGACAATGTGCGATCGTGTTTCCAAAGATTAAAGTGCCGATTTTGTTGAATTAGATTTTCATACATTCGATTACACTTTAGTTTCACACTATCTTGTTACCCTATTACCGTTGTTACCCGGGTTGACCGTTCTGTGTTTCTGAATGGGGCGAGACATGTGCGATCGGGTTTCCAAAGATTAAAGTGGCGATTTTGTTGAATTAGATATCCATACATTCGATTGCACTTTAGTTTCCCACTTTTTGTTACCCTATCCTATTCTTGAGGTACTAATCCGGGTTGACCGTTCTGTGTTTCTTAATGGGGCAATGGAGACGTGTGCGATCGGGTTTCAAAGATTAATTTTGTTGGATTAGATTTCCATACATTCGATTGCATTTTAGTTTCCCACAAATGTTCGTAGATTTATGAGTTGGAAATAGCCTATCTTGTTATCCTATTCTTTCAACAATTATTTGAACACGGACCTAGGATCAAGCTAAGTTGATTGATCGTCGCACTGTTATTATGTTGATTCTCAACGAAAATCATGGTAAGGAAATGTTCTTGATTATATTATCAGCCCAATTATGAATAAAAAATTCCGCGGGAGTTTTTTCCCATTGAATTTGAATATGAAAAATGAGAAAAAACTCCCGGGGAATTTTTATTCATAATTGGTCTGTATATTTTTTTCAATGAAATGAATTTGTCAAGTCTCTGTAAAAAAACCCAAAACATGTAAAGTAACCCTCGTAGTCGCCAAAGTATTAAAAATTGCAACATGGTTATCAAAAAATGTGCATTTATTTGGCGATACACATTAACGATCGACCTCACTGTACAGCATTTGCAACCCTTTTAAACAATCCTGTAACCTACCACTTTATACCGTAGAGTGTCCTGAATAAAGCAAAGACATGCACACATGTCAACAGCATATAAAAAATCGAAAACTCTTTTTTCTATTCCTTTTATAAGATACACAATATATATTTTTTTATTTTATTTTTTGTTTAGGCTAAATTAAATAAAGTAATGCATAAACAAAATAAACCCAACTAGTACAATAAACAGCAAGACTCTAGGAAGTTGAAAAAAACTCTCCGTTTTTGTTTCTTCATACATTCGGTAAAAGAAATAAAGAACGAAGCGAAACAAAACAAAAATCAACAACAAAAGAGAGGAGAATTTGTACAAACATATTTTTATCGATCTATTAGAGTTTATAAACCAATAAGATTAAAAAAAAACGTTATAATAAAGAGCGCAACAAAGAAGACATATACAGACATAGTAAAGTAAAACTCTCTTTAATAACACTGGTCTACAAAGTGAATAAAATGAGTAGACTTATAAAGTGACTTGTAATTAAGTTGTAGACTTCTTAAATTAACTAAATTATATTCCAGAACCATTACTTTGTGACCTTTATCGCTACTCTCAGCATTACTTCCCAGTCAGCAATTGCAAGATTGTTCGGTGACTAATCACCAAAATGACTAGTTTTGATGACTTAAAACTGATTAATAAGTTGTACGCTTAAAAAATGTTTCGAAAATTAATGATTAAAAAGAGATTTATTTGAAAAACAATAACAAAATGTACTGCAATCATAAATACATCATTCAGATGTTCGAAATATGATTGTTTACAAATTTATTTTGTAATTACAAAAAATTACAAAAGTCTCATTTAGACGAGTCGCGGATCATTTATGATCAGACAACGAGCGCATATTCCAGCTTTTTAAACGCGCTGAAGTATCAAAATTCGGAGCGAAAGTCCAATTGTCGTGAGAACTCTATTTATATACAAGTAGCCGAGGACAACCAGTTGATTCTACAGGACAGTTCAACAAATCGCGCGACAATGGACATTTTAAAGGATGCGTGTCCGGATTGCCTAATATCTCGATTTGACGATTTGCAGTGTCAGGTAAGAGTTTCAAATTTGACATCTTTTTTTAGGTTTTTTTACGGGTTTATGTTAACAACCTAAAGTCTTGTTTTGAAGATTAGCAGGGGCCAGCAAGATACTCCCCCTAAATTGTCACGAGTCTATGTGAACAACTTCATACTATCCGATAACAGTACCAGAACTTATATCCTAATTTCTTGTTTTTACGATTTGACAGCTTCAGACTTCCATCTTTGGGGTTTTTTGAAACAAATCACAGACTCTGGAAGCTCTTTAAGAGAATATACAACAAGAGTGCTAGAAATTATAGCTCAAAGTTCTCGCCTAACATCGAATGAGTATATTTGGGCCAACTTCTATCCGGATAGATATCTGGATACTCATAACCAGATGAGTTCATCTAATGATGTCCTTTTTCCTTAAATTTTGTGTTAGGGTGTATGACTTAAAAATTCAAGATTATTTAAAATTGTTTAGAGCTTATATTTTGAAACGTTTGTAGAATATGAATGTGTTCAAAATATTCACCATTGTTAGCTATGACCCTTTCCCATCTTTCTGACAACATATTTGCCCAATTCACAACTGATGTCGTAGTGTTGTAGCATTGTATGTCATAAATATTTTTCAAACAAATTTTTCGAAACAAAAACAAAACATTAATAAAAAAATTACGACATACAACGCTACGACACCAATTGTGAATTGAGCAATTGATTCCGAGCCAAAAAACAGCTCATATTTTGAGGCCAAGAACGAATCAAGCCAATTTCGGATACCGTGTTCTAAGGAGATGCGTATCCCAGAGAGAGGGTTCTGCATCGATCGAAACGAATAGTATTCGGACTGGGATAGATCTGGACTAAAAGATGGTTGAAGCAAAACTTCCCACTTCTTCCTTATAAATAGTTTTTAACAGGTATTGAAACATGTGGCCGAGTGTTGTCATGCTGAATTATTTTGGTACCACCAAATATATAGCGCCATGGATATTTGGCTTTGGTGTCGATTCGGCCGGTTGGCCAGGCTTCATGTACGATCTCTTAAGCTTCGGGTTACCATCTCTCTTGGTTTCAACGTGCGAGAGGTGGCTTTTGCGGTTAAGAAGTTGTGACTTTGACACGGAAGACAACAAGTTTGAAAACCAAGAATTGGAGGCATTACTCCATGAAGATTGTTGTCAAACTCAACAAGAGCTTGCAAAATCATTGGGATCTACTCAGTCAGCAATTTCAAAACGTTTGCAATCAGCAAGATTCATCCAAATTACGAATTATTACTTGCGATGAAAAATTAATCGATTACGATAACCCAAAGCGTAAGAGATCGTATGTGAAGCCCGGCCAACCAGCCGAATCGACACCAAAGCCAAATCCATGACACTAAGGAAATGCTCTGTATTTGGTGGGACCAAAAGGGTCCTGTCTATTATGAGCTGCTGAAATCTGACGACACCATCAATTGGAAACTGTACGGAGTGCAACTGATTCACTTGAAGCGAGCATTGGCCGAAAAACGCCCATACATTAAACCATAATATTCCATCATGACAACGATCGTCCACATGTTGCAATACCTATTAAAAACTATTTAGAAAGAAGTGGTTGGGAAGTTTTGCCTCACCCGCCTTATTTGCTTCGATCGATAAAGAACGCTCTCTGTGGGATACGCTTCACTTTGGAACAGAGTTTCCGAAATCGGCTTGATTCATTCTTGGCCTCAAAAGATGAGCAGTTCTTTTGGTGCGAAATCCATATGTTGCCAGAAATATAGGAAAAGGTCTTAGCTAACAATGGCCAATACTTTGAATAAATTTCAAAATAAAAGCTAAAAATTTAAAAAAAAAAAATGGAATAATAAATATTCCAAAAATTTTTTTTTTTATGTATAGATAAACATTTGAAAATTATGATAGGTATCTTCTTTTTGCATTTGCAAAGTTTGGTAATAATTGACAGCTTAAAAACAATGGTATGCTAACTTTTCGTGTATGCAAAAGTATGCGTACATAAAATTTAAAGGTAATTTATAATTTTTTTTGTTATTGTGTGATACTACAATACTGCAGTTTTTGTTTCAAACTCATCATAAAAGTGATTTTTGAAATTTTTTTGTTTCAAATTGGAATAATTTCAAGAAATGGCAAACAGAAAATTAATTAATGTAGCTGAACGTAATATTATTATAATTTTACGGAAACAAGGGAAAACTTTGCGCGAAATCGATCAAGTAGTTAAACGTACTCCTCCATCCAGAGAGTGATAAACAATTTTAAAAATACTGGAATTTTTGTCCCAAAGCCTCGTTCTGGTCGTCCACCAAAATTAACTGAACGCGAAAAAAGGGTTATAATGCAATCTGTGAAGGAAAACCCAAAATTTATTGTATCGAAAATGGCTGAAAACTTAAATTCACAATTTAATAAACATGTGTCCAAAGTCACTGTGCTCAGAATTTTGAAAAAGGCCAACTATAGAAGCCATGTAGCACGGAAAAAGCCGCCAGTTTTGATAGTTAATAGACAAAAACGAATTGCTTTCACTAAATAACACATAAATATGCCATCAGAGTTCTGGAAAAATGTTCTGTTCACGGATGAATGCAAGTACTGCATCAATGGCATAAAAAACCGTCAGTTTGTTTGGAGAAAGCCTTGTACAGTGCTTAGTCCCAAAAATTTAATACTAACAGTTAAGCATGGTGGTGGTACAGTGATGGTACGGGGGTACATGACAAGTGAAGGCGTGCGAAATTTAGAATTTATTCCATCGACAATGGATCATAAGGTCTATTTAGACATTCTAATGAAAAATCTTACCGAAAGTGTTAGCAAATTTGGCATTGAAGATGATTATATATTCCTGCAAGACAATGACCCAAAGCATACTACACACAACACAAGGCTTTGGTAGTTGTTTAATAAAACAAAAACAATTGGAAACTTCTCCGCAGTCAAAAGACCTAAATCCTATAGAACATTTATGGGATTTGCGGGAGTAAAAAATACGAAACCATGTAATAACATTAAAGGAAATGCTTCAAACAGTATTAACTGAGGAATGGAGAAATATTAGTTCCAAATACACCGAAAAACTGGTTTCATCAATGACAAAACGCCTTCCTGATGTTCTTGGTCGTCGGGGTTTTCCAACTAATTATTAAAATACAGTTTAATTTATAAAAATCAGTAATATTTTTTTTTTTATGTACGCAAACTTTTGCCTACATGCGGAATTGAATTTATTATGAATTGAATTCTTATAAGTTTTGTTGATTCTTAAATATGCATTTTACAATGCAGTTGTGTTCTTAAATATTTAACAGTTTTATATAAAAAATTTCAAATGAGTAGCGTTTATTTTTATATCCAAAATTAGAGTATACTTTTAATTTTCGTTCTTGTACGCAAACTTATGCGGTCAATTGTAGTTACAACATCGATGTGATAATACCAAATAATCGACTGACTAGTTTTGTTATTAATATTCACCCCTATCGCGAATCATTATTTCACATGAAATGTGTTCCCTTTTCCCATTTTGTTCGCGTGAAAAAATTCCACATGTTGTGAAATTTTTAGATAGAATTTTGTAAACAATAAACAGCAGTTACGAACCAAATCAACTATTGTGAATGAAAAGTTCAGGGGGAATATCACGATAGTAATTTTCCCTTCGAGGGAATTGAATATTTCAAGGGCACATAAATTTACTTCTTGTATTGTACTTTTTTGATTATTTTATTTTTGTTGGACAAAAACTTAGCTAGACTTTTCACTGTTGTACGGTGTAATTACAACTCATGTAATGTAAGGTAATATTACTCTCTCTCTCTCTCATGTAACAAATACTCTCTTGTAGTTATTTATTGATTTGATCTCAGTATATTGTTTTGTAAATAGTGGTACGTACTCTTTTGAATTAAGTACTCCACCACCACCGCTACCAAACATCACCACAACTATAGTTGTGTGGAGTACGATTAGTACTCTATTGAATACAACAACTACTCAATTTATAAAGTTTTTGTTGGATTTATTTCTTACTTCTTTTTTTTGTAGCTCTGTGTGAGTGTAAATGAAATGTGTGAGTGAGTGTGTGTGTTTTTTTTGGTTGGATGGTTGGTTTTGTTGGTTAGTGTTGAAAATACTTTACTAAACGATCAATTGTTTGTTCGAGTTTAAATAAAAAATTATAGCAGACACTTCAGTTCGCTGCGAGAGTTGAACGTATGCAATCGTGTGTAAGCGCGTAAATAGAAGTTTTTGTTTTGCGTTAAATGGTGTAAATTATCGGTGGCGTTTTCAGTTTTTTTACTTTTAATCTGCTGTAATTTTTTTTTACATCTAAAAAGTTCTATAATACGTGGTTTGTCAAGTAATTGCTAAAAAAGCAATAACAAATTCATATGTTTCAAAATTAAGTGTGAAAAAATTGTCTTTAAATGGTTTTTATTGCAAAATATTGAATAGAAGTTTAAAAATAATTATAAAAACCTAAATAAAAGTGGAAAATAAATAAGTGAAAATGTGAAGTGCTAAGTTTATTTTTTTGTATATCAAAACAAATTAAACCCATATGTTTGTAACATTGGTTGTTGCCAATTTGAAGAATAAAAAATTAGCATATTACAAAAAATCTCTTTATTAATTAAAGAAAAATTACCATACAAAAATTTAAATTATACCAAAAACTTGTCTAAAGTTTTTCTAATAAATATTAGAATTTACTTTAAAAATAAAAAAAAATAAATAAAAGTTACTGGCTGTGCTTAGAAAAATTTCAATACAAACTGGATTAACAACATTTTTCATCAGAGAATTCATCTTCTTCATTCAGCATTACGGGGGATTTAACACTGAACAGCAAACAACCTTTAAAATAACAACAAATAAAAGTAAATATTAAACATATTTTTAGTTTAATAATAATAAACCGTCATTAAAGATTTTTAAAAGCAAAACCATTTATTTAAGTTTTCTAAACATGATGAAATATTTACAAAGTATTGGAAAATATATTTAGAGTTAAAACTTGTTCAAAATTAAGAAATAGTTTTTGATTGCCAATTTATAGTTTTAGATTAATATGATCTGTTGTTTAAGCAAAGTTTAAACCATAAACGGTTTTTAGTTACCATTTTTTTGGCAAACGAAAATATAAAATCAAGTGATTTAAAATAAATAAAACAAACATTTTAGTAAATAACTATGAATTCGAAATACACTTACCCCCATTAACACGAATTCTGGTTAGGTGTTAACTAATTGTTATACTGACAGTTTTCATACAAAAATTATTTTAAACTACGAGTATAACTATTAGTTAACACATAACCATACTTCGTGTTAATTGGGGTTAATGATATTTTCAGTGCTTCTATGATTTTTGTTGTGTAATGTTTAAGCGATCACTTTGGAATTTTGCCACAGGGAGGCTGATCGTAATATAAATAATTATGTTTATCTCCTAAACTATTTGTGTAATAAAATATAGTTGTATACCAAAGTTATAGAAAAGGATCTAAGCTTTCAGGAAATTTAATTTATAATTAGATTATTTCAGTGCAGACTGAGTTACAGGGTTTTAAAGTTGGCCACCTCAAATGTTAGAAATACTTTAACGTTTCTTTAAGAAAATACTTCAGATATAAAAAATACATCGTTGTTAGACAATTTATTGGGCGTATGACTAAAAAATGCGGTATTTTTTCAAATTTTTAGCTTTTATTTTGAAACATTTTTACAATATAAATTTGTTCTAAGTATAAGCCATTGTTAGCTATGACCTTTTCCCATCTTTCTGGCAACATATGAATTCCTATCCAAAAGTACTCTTTTGATACCAATAACGAGTCAAGCCTCTGTTCCAAATTGAAGCGTATCGCAGAGAGAGCGTTAGAAGCAAATAGTAGTCGGACGGGGCAAGGTCTGGACTATAAAGCGGATGAAGCAAAACTTCCCAACCACGTCTGGTCAGTTTTCAGCGGCTCATAATAGATAGGACCCTTTTGGTCCCCTTTGGTGTCGATTCGGCTGGTTTGCCGAGCTTCACTTAAGATCTTTTACGCTTCGGGTTATTGTAATTGATCCATTTTTCATCGCAAGTTAAGAATAAGTGGAAAAATGATTTTCTTTTATATCGTTCAAGCATAATTTCGGACATGCAAAATCGCCTTTCAAGGTCTTTCGACTTCTATTCGTATGGTACCCAATATCCTGCTTCTCGCAATCGTTTTGAAGTTGCTGCTTGAATAGTTCCCAATGATTTTGCAAGCTCTTGTTTGACAACAATCTTCATGGTGTAATGATACCAATTTTTGGTCTCCAAAAATTTTTGTCTTCCAGATCGCCCACATAAACCTTTTCTCACACATTGAAACCGATGAAACACATTCACCATAAGCTTTGGTGAGCGTCACTTTTTTTCAAATTAAAAAAGTAAAGCAAAACTTCCTGCATATGACACTCTGTTGGCTCAAAATTCGATAATATACATATTTATAAAGGCAGTTCTTTTCAGGATTTAAGTATGTTGCTAATAACTTCTCTACAATATAATTTGTTTTATAACATGATAAAACTTTTAAATATTTGATGCTATCATAATGCCAACATTTGCATATTTAGTGAAAGTATATTGCTAGCAACATGTTTCCAAAAAATATTTTATAACATATTTTTTAATTGAATCATGATAGTAAACTATTAATAGTGATATTTTATTCATAAAGATTGTTTTTTAAGTTTCTTTTAAATATGTTGCCAGCAACATGTTGCTAATAATTTCTTCACAATATAGTTTGTTTTATAATATAATAACAAAAATTGGAAAGACTTATTACATAAATAAAGAACTCTTCTTAAATGTATGTTGCTAGCAACATGTGGCCAAGAAATGTTTATTTATTTTTTTTTTGTTTTCAAGCCTTATAGCTAAACTTTAAAATGTTTAGCTTTTCCATAACAGATATATTTATACTCTTAATATAAATATTTCATTCAATAAGCCAGATTTTTTAAAAATTTAAAAAAAAATTAAAAACTTGTTGCAGATAATTTTTATAATTTTGATTGTTTTAGAACTTTATTATATTTAATATTTATAAAATTACAATATTTTAGATTTGAAGCTTGATATCAAACCTTTAAAATTGTTATAACATGTAAATTTGCCTTTTTTAAACCTTTTATAAAAATATGTTGCTAGCAACATGTTGCAAATGATTTTAATTTTTTTTTGGTTCATGAAATTGTTTATCATAATTTAGTTTAATTAAATATTTTGCAATTAATTTAGTTTTTTTAAAAAATTATGTTGCCAGCAACATGTTGAAAACATTTGTTTGCAACATGTTGCGAATGATTTTTTGTACAATTTTGTTTCAAAGCATTAAAATTTCAAGTTTTTTAACATAGATGCACAATTTGTTTAACTTGTGGGAAAACATTTTGCTAGCAACATGTTGTCAGTGATCTGTTTTGAATTTTGATATGTTGCGAATAAATTTTTGTACAATTTAGCTTTAAAATTTCAATTTTTTTGTTGTTTCAATAATTTGTTTAACTTGTAAGATAAAATGTTGCTAGCAACATGTTGCCAATGATCTTTTTTGAATTTGGATATTGATAAGTAATATTAGTAGTTCATTCAAAAAACTTAACGTTTAATCAAATGTAGTTGCTAGCAACATGTTGCTAAGGGATGTAGCATATATGTTTCCTCTTTTTGATTAAGACTTCTTGTAGCTGTAATTTGGCAAAATGTTAATGTAGGTGTTATAAACATTTTACAAAGCAACATGTTGCTCTTACTTCATGTTTACATACAAAAAATTTATATTTTTCTATATTATCTGTCTAATAATCACCTCTAATTAATATTTCTTTAAAATTTTTTTTAAAATAAATCATTTAATTTCTTGCCATTATTACTTCATCTGTTAATGTCGGTTTGATTAAGGTTTAAAATTTTCAAAATTTCTCATTTTAAACCACATTTTACAAATAGCCAAATTTGTAAATTACCTAATGTATTGTGGTGTATGGCAAAGACAAAAACAAAAACCTTATAAGTAGATTTCTGTGTAATTGTGAAAAAAAGTTGAGAAAAATTTAGTTTTGAAAACAAACAGAAAAAATACATTTAAAACCAAAACAGAAAAACAGCTAAACAATGTAACAAACAAACTGAAAAAAAACTATTAGTTTTAATGATTTGTTGGTTAAATGGATTTCTCGGCGTTTACTAAGTTAAACGTGAGTGAAAATACTTTAATTATTTTGTAATTATTTAACACTTTACAATAACAAATAACAACAGAAAGCGTATTTAAATGGTTAAGGTTTTTTGTCTGTCTCTCTCTTTCTTAATAATATTTTCACAAATGAATTCCAAAACTAAACAAAACAAAAAAAAAACAAAATGTATTTTGTCATTTTAATCGCCTGTAATTACCTCTACAACCAACAAATTAAATAAAAACTATAAACAGAAAAACCGAAAATTATCTAATAAACAGTTGAGCTAAAATCCCACAAATTTCAAATAGAGAAAAGTTGTAAGAAATGAGGAGTGTAAAAGTCAGGCGCTGTGACCAACTAACATGTCATTTAGTCATTAGCAAAGAAATTTATTTATGAAAACGTAAATAAATTAGTTGTAGTACTAGTAAACTAAATGTGTGAAAAATGAAATAGAAATAGAAATAAAACTTTCCTATTTGCAAAGAAATTTTTAAATAAATAAATCTATAATAACAAAATTGTGTGACAATATTTAGTTTAACCCTTTTAACGCTTACAGCTTGTAGATAACATGTTTATAAACATGTTGCTAAACATTTATTGAAATTTACTTTAAAAAAGCAATCTGCTTAAATGTATTTAACTTTTATCTGCAACAATGTTGTCAAAAATGTATATAAACTTGTTGCTGAAGATTTATTAAAAAAATTTTTGGAAAAAAAAATTAATTATCTATCATATAAGCTAAAATTTGGGCAATTTTTTCTGCAACAATGTTGTCTAAAATATATATAAACATGTTGCTAAACATTTATTGAAAATATAACAGTTTTAAACATATTTTATTGAAATTTACTTTAAAAAAAATATTATCTATCAAATAAGCTTAAATGTCTATAACTTTTCTCTGCAACAATGTTGTCTAAAATGTATATAAACATGTTGCTAAACATTTTATTGAAAATAGAAGAGCTTTAAACTAATTTATTAAAAATTAAACAATTATCTATCATATAAGCTAAAATGAAGTTAATTCTTTCTGCAACAATGTTGTCTAAAATGTATATAAACATGTTGCTAAACATTTTATTGAAAATAGAGCAGTTTTAAACATATTTTATTGAAATTTACTTTAAAAAAAGTATTATCGATCAAATAAGCTAAAATGTCTATGACTTTTCTTTGCAACAATGTTGTCTTAAATGTATATAAACATGTTGCTATAGATTTATTGAAATTATAACAGTTTTAAACAAATTTATTGAAATGAAACATAAAACCAATTATTTATTATTTGAAATAAAATGTTGTTGATTTTTTCTGCTACAATGTTATCTAAAATGTATATAAACATGTTGCAAAACATTTATTGAAATTATTACTGTTTTAAACAGATTTTGTTGAAATTTACTTTAAAAAAAAACAATTATCTGTCCAATAAACTAAAATGTATTTAATTTTTTTCTGCAACAATGTTGTGTAAAGTGTTTACAAACATGTTGCTAAACATTTTATAGAAAATAGAATATAAACATAGAATTATCTATCATATAATCTAAAATGAAGTTGATTTTTTCGGCAACAATGTTGCCTCAAATGTTTATAAGTATTACTCACTTTATTAACATGTTGCTGGCAACATTTTAAAACTCATAATGATGCTGTTTTTCTTGTTTTTTTTTTAATTCTTCCAGCAAAATACTACCGTTACTACTTGTTTTCATATGTAAATCTAAACATAATGGCTAAAAAGTTTTTGGACTTTCCATTGTGCGTTGTTGTGCTTAAACTTGTTCATTCTTGTTTAGTACATGGTTATTAACTCACTCATAAAAAAAACACCAACCTCCTCTAACGCCTCTTTCTCTGTTAGCTACTATAAATTAAGTTCCATAGTTTTTTCCATTATTGTTTTGTTTAACTATAATTTTTTTCTATATATATAATTTTCACAAAAACTAGTCACACATTTGTTGTTTATTGAACTTTTGCTAATTTAATAAACACACTCTTTTTTTAATGGTTTAAACAAAAACTCCACTCTAGCTGTGTCATATTTATGAGTTTTTTCCTCTTCATTTCTTTATTAAAACGTCTGTCTGTCTCTTCATTTACTATTCATAAATATTATTATGTACAAATTGTATGTTTAGTAGCGAAAAAATATATTCAAATCTATGAGTTTTGTTTTAAGTCAGGTTTATTTGTTACTTTTTAACAAAAACCCCCATTAAATTAATATGAAAAAAAAAAGAAAAAAACTGAAACCGGTTAAATAATTATTACATTTCTTGTATTAAATTTAATTTTGTCAATGTTTCTTCTGCTTTTAAAAATTCGTTTGTTTATTTAATTATTAATTTTAGTTTGTTTACCGAAAACACATTATTGTAAATTAAATGTTATAATCAAAATGTTAAATTGACAGATTTACACTGAGGACTGCAGAGACAAATACACAAATTGTATATTAATAAATGATTTTCTTTGGTTATGAAAAGCTTAGCAACATGTTGCCTTTAGCTCCTTTGGAATCCATTACTCTTTAGCAATATGTTGCTAGACACTTTATCTTAAGCATAAGTAATAATGTTTTATATACATTTCAACCAATATTCTTAGCAACATGTTGATACATATTAGCAAATATTTTTGTTTCAAACTTTTGATAATAATCAATGTATTAGTTTCACAAAACCAATATTTATTAACTTCTGGAATGTTGACGCAACATGTTGCGTATGATCTTTGCTTTTTTGTTTTACCCATAAAGTAAATTCTTAAAACTAAAAATAATTATGTTTCTAGCAACATGTTGCAGGTGATTTTCTGAAACTATTTTTTGTTTAAGCAATGGATATTTAGACTTTAAAGTTTTTATTTACTGTCATGATATAAATTTTTCAACTTTTAATAAAAAGAAGTTGTTAGCAACATGTTGCGAATAATTTTTTTTATACATATATTCGTTATAACAACTGATGCTACTCCTTTAAATACTTGTAGCATTCATTATAGCCAGTTTTTTTAACTTTTTATAAAACTATGTTGCTAGCAACATGTTGCAAGAGTTTTTTTTATGAATTTTATTGCTTTGCAACATGATACTACATATTTTAAATTTATGTTTCTTTAAAAAAATCAAATTTTTTGGAATTTAATAAAACAAAGTGTTGCTAGCAACATGTTGCAAAGAACTTTTTTACAAATATTTTTGTTTTTATACCTTATACTATTCCTTTAAATGTCTTTTCATTCATTAAAGCCAGTATTTTTTAAGTGTTTATAAAAATATGTTGCTAGCAACATGTTGCTAAGGATTTATTGCTTTATATCAATAATATTATTCTTTTAATATGTAAATTTTTGTTTTGATAACCTCATTGAAGCCTGGTTTTTAAACTTTTTTAAAACTTTCTTGCTAGCAACATGTTGCAAGAGTTTTTTTTATACATTTTATTGCTTTATAACATGATATTACATCTTTTAAATTTATGTTTCATTAAAAAAATCGAATTTTGTTAATTTTTAATAAAACAAAATATTGCTAGCAACATGTTGCAAAGAATTTTTAACATTTAAATGCATTTTCATTTATCAAAGACAGTATTTTTTACATTTTTATATAAATATGTGGCTAGCAACATGTTGCGAAGGCTTTTTGTATAATTTATTACTTTGTAACAATAATATTACTCCTCTAAAATTTATAGTTTTATTAATAAAACCGAATTTGTAGTTTTTAACTTTTTATAAAAGTATGTTGCACGCAACATGTTGTGATGAATCAGATATTTTCTTATTACATACAAATTCACCTTAAACTCTTTCCTTTAACTTAGATACTTAGAATATATGCAGCTTTGTAATTTCACATTTGAAATATACGTAATATAACACTTTAAGTTTGTTGCTAGCAACATGTTGCTATTGATTTAGTTTATAAAGTTTTGTAGTTTTGAAATTTTCTATCAAACTTGCATTAGTTTGTATCAATATATTAATTTGTAACTTTCAACAAGTTTACATAGGTTGCTAGCAACATGTTGCTGTTAACTTTTGTTTTTATATTTATCACTAAGGAAAGGGATATGTAAGCTTTAAAACATGTTGTATGATTAGCAACATGTTGCAAAAAAATTGTATTTTATAATTACAATGTTGCTATCAACATGTTGCTTTTACAACTAACATACCTATAAATCAAAAGCTTTTGGTTAAAATTGTGCATAATTAATAAATATCTTCATTATATTGTTAAAAACATAATGCAAAAGAAATATCTCTCAATTATTGTCAAACGAGTATCAGGTGTCTCAAATGAGTTGAGTTCATATCTTAAGCTGTATATTAACATATTTGAACATTTCAAATATTTCTTTTGTTTTGAAAATCCTATAAACAAACACTCATACCTTTGTTTCATACATTTTATTTAAGACACCACCACCGCCGACTTCCATAATTTACTGTGACTTCTAGCCGGGACTTAGAAATAAAATACCTGAGTATGTGTGTTTTTAAAGGTAGATTATTATTATTATTATAGGTATTTGTTTTCTTACCTATGTGTTGAAATTACTTATTATTGACAATCCAACAGACGTGAGCTGTTATTTAATGTACAATAGGTCTGAATGAATATGAGTGAGTGAGTGAGTGACAATGTACGTGACATTGTTAAGAAATACCTCAACAAATTACACAAATTAAAATGAACAATAATAACAATACTATTAAAAAAACCAACTAAATTAAAGAAACACTCGGTTATTCATTCATTTCGTTATGAAAAAATTATAAAAAAAAATCTTATGTTCTAACATGTCTTAAGTAGTTATTTTAATTATAATTCCTTATGTTAAAATTTTATTTAATCCTGTTTAGTTTTTTACTTTGTTTTTATTAAGGTTTTAATATAGTTAAGACCATTGAGTACTTTTCAATTATTTGGATTTTGTTGCCTGTGTATGAATGATTACAAGTCCATTTATAAAATTTATTTATAATCTTTTTGTTGAAGTGACATTTTATTTTTTGAGGATTAAAGTATTTATGTTGAAATATTTTCTGTTTTCATTTTTGGTTATTATTATTGTTCATTTATTGTATTGGTTTAGGTGTTAAAAAGGGCGTAGATGTTGAATTCAACACCTTTTCTGTAAGCAAAAGTTTTTAATTCCTAAAACAGACAATTACTTGTGACATTTCAAGAATTATTTGGGCTATGCATGATTTCAGTGGTTTCTTATTTTTGTTTTAACATTTTACTAGCAACATGTTGACAAAGAAATTTCTTGTCTTTTGTATTGTAATTTATATAAAATGGACAATTTTAAAAGTTTGAGGTACCAAGCTACATTCTTCGGAATAGCAATATGTTGCTAATTACTTTAAATATGTTTAGCAACATGTTGCAATTTTCATTTTTGTTTTTTATATCGTGCTTTAGAGTAATATGTATAGTATTAATTGTCTGATGTTGCTGGCAACATTTAGCTATGTATTATCATGTTGCTTTAATGTGATTAGCAACATGTTGCGATCATTTTTTATTAAGGAATTTTTAAGAGTTTCTAAAGTTGTCTTTATTATTTAACTACACTTTAATATATTGCCTAAATTAATCGATTTTTCAGTCAATATGTATTCCTGTGTATCTCGCAACATGTTGCTCAATATTAAAAACTGGTTTTAATCACATACCATATGTAGTATTGTGAATTGACATAAGAAATTCAAACAAACTTGCAGAAATTGCAGTTTTATCTAGCGACATGTTGCTAAGAATTTTTTTAAATACTTTTATTAGCTAACTAAAATCCAAATTCCTATTATAATCATGTTGTCGGAAAATTAATATATTCTATATGTTGCGAGCAACATGTTGCCGAAGACCTTAAATAGGTTTTAATCATATAATAATAGGTATAATATGAATTGACAAAAAAAAAATCTACAAATGTTCGTTTTTGCCAGCTACACATTCCTAGCAACATGTTGCTTGGGAAGAGATTTCAAAATATTTTAATTGAAATTGTATTTCAGTAAATTACCATATATTGTATTGTGCTAGCAACATGTTGCCGAACACCTTAAACATGTTTTAATTATATAATATCGTAGACAATAAAAGTTGATAAACTTATTCCCAAATATTAATTTTTGCCAGCTAAATATTCCCAGCAACATGTTGCCATAGAAAAGTTTTCAAAATATTTGTTAAGTATCTAACTAAAATTCAAAATAGTTCTAATATTTAAACATTTTCAATGTTGCTGAACATAATCACATACAATATGTTGTATTGTGACATTAGCAAAATTGTCTTTGTGGCTAGCAACATGTTGCTGAAGATAATATATCACATTTTAAGCACATTCCATATGTAGTATTGCGAATTGACAATAATAATTAATAAACACTTGCAAAGATTGCCTTTTTGTTTCAAACATGTTCTTAGCAACATGTTGCTAAGGATGTGTTTTCATCATATTTCAATTATCTAACTAAAATCCAATATATTTTTTATTTTAAACAGATTTAGAGTAAATTAATATAGTATTTATGATGCTAGCAACATGTTGCTGAACATCTAAAACAGATTTTAATCATATAATATTATGTGTAGCATTAAAATAATAATTAAGAAATTTATAAAAAAAATCTTTATAAATTTCTTACATATTCCTTGCAACATGTTGCTAAAAAACATTTTCAAACTTATTTCCAGTTTTTTCAGTAATATTTTTTTGTGAAAATTGTTCATTTTTCCAGCTACATGTTCCTAACAACATGTTGCAAAGATAGTTTTCGTCATATTATTTAAGTATTCAACAAAAATTCATTAATTTCTATATAAATCAGTAAATTTCAGTAAATTAACACATTGCTGATTTTTTCTATGTTGCTGGCAACATGTTGCTGAACATCAAAATATGGTTTTAATCAGATAATAAATATCTTGCGTTGCTTTGCAAATTGACAATAAAAACAAAAATTAAAAAAAAAAAATCCATATCTCCTGCAACATGTTGCTATGAATTTAAATTTTACCATTTTTTTTTTATTTAAGTATGTATTCAACTAACAAAATTCAATATATTTTCTATATAAATTCGCTTTTAAGTAAATTAACATATTGTACATATTTTCTATGTTGCTAGCAACATGTTGCTGAACATCAAGATCTAATTTTAGTCATATAATATCCAAAGTAGCGCTGCAAATCGACAATAAAAACAAAAATTTTAAAAACAATTCATATTTCCTGCAACATGTTGCTAAACCATATATTGGCAAGAATTTAAATTTTCCAAATTTTTTTTACCACACAATTTCTTAAAAATTTTATCAATTTAATTAATGTTTCTAGCAACATGTTGCATTACAACACACATTCCCATTACAGCTTCAAAAAAACTCATTTAAAATATTTTCGTTTAATTATCTACTTAAAAATAAAAATCATTTATTACAAAAATCCAACACATTTTCTAATGAAATTTTTCCATTTGCTATAAATAGATAGAAAAAAAAACTAAATTAACAGTAGACCAAAATAACCAGTTTTCTTACTTTACACAATACAGTATCTTTCTTGAACAAATAAAGCTCCAAGAAACTAACAAATCCCCCAAAGAGTAACACAACACAACAAGAAGTAACGAAACGTAGGCATAGAAATTTTATGAACCACAAAAAAAATGACTACAGAAACAGAAACACGCGAAATAAAGGAATAAAATCCAACAGCAAAAACTCGTTTAAAATCTTAACAAAAAAACACAATAACAACTTTTGGTTTATTTTTCTCGTTTTTCTTAAAGAAACTTTAAATTTCATTTGCAAAATGGTCAAAATATAACAAGACAAAACAATACCAACCAAAAAAGATCTTTTAAAGCCAGAACACAATGACGACGTTGGCCGACCCAGAAGATGTGCATTTTACACATTCTCAACTGTTTGAGGACAAGCAATTTTTGTTGAAAAAAAAAACGTCCACCAAAAAAGATACATTTTATTTTGTTACTTTAAGTCTGTTTTTGGAACCAGTATGTTAGTATCTTTCTTAATATATTTTGAAAATGTTCTCTCCTTCATTCATTTCGTTGAACCAGTCTCTTTGAGTTTGTTGAAGTTTGAAGCACAAGACCCTGTAGTCAAATGGTAATAAATTATAAGAAACACACAAACAACTGCATTCTTTTTTGTATAGGAAAATCAAACAAAAATAAAATGTGTAGAAAGAAAAGCTTGACTTGTTTGGTTTTTGCACTCAGGTTTCTTGTGTTTGGGGTCTTATTCAAATCTGTGTGTTTTTTTTAGCTATAAATGCGTACCGTTAGGTTGAAGGATGGAGGTTTTTCGCCAACATTTGTTATTGCGTTTGAAAATTTTACAAAATTTTAAGTAAAGATGGCAACAGATCTTGTGTGTATGGAGCGAAGTAATACCCAGCAAACTCCAAGTCAGATGTTTGAACTATGATGGCTTTAGCAATTGATATCAAACATGATTCTCCAATATAATTTAAACCTAGACAGACAACTTAATATGATTTTTCTCAACTTTATAAAAAAAATTTACCAAAAGCTTTTTTCACAGAAAAAGTTTATTAAAAAAAATCTTTCCTTTTCTCATAAAACAGCTGTTTTTTTAATCAAAAAACTTTTTTATTAAAAACTTTACCAAAAAAAGTTATTTTCACCAAAAAGTTTTTCTCCAAAATTAATTTTTTTTATAAAAAATCTGAATCACTTTAAAAAAAGTTTCCACTAAAAAGCGTTATTATCAAAAACCTTATATTTTAATTAAAACCACTTTCAACAAATAAATTTTAAATTTTCACCCAAAAAGATATTTTCACTAAAAAAAATAATTTTCACCCAAAAGGATATTTTTACTAAATAAAAGTTTTCATCAAAAATTTGTTCTCCAAAATCCTTTTTTTTATCAAAAATGTTGTTTACTTTAAAAAGCTTTATTACATAATCGTGAAAAGAGCTTTTTTTATCAAAAATATTTTTACATTAACAAATGTATAACAAATTTACCAAAAACAAATAAGCTTTTCTGTTTCACCTAAAAAGTTTTTTTCAATGAAGCAGTTTTTCTTCATAAACCATCCTTTTTACCTAAAAAAAATTAACTAAAAGTTTAGTTAATCTTTAAAAAAACTTTTAACAAATAAAATTTTCTTTTTCAACAAAAACTAACTATTTTTACTAAACATCTTTTCATTTATCAAAAATGCTAGTAAAAAAACTCCAAGCTTTTTCCCCCAAAAAGCTTTAATTAAAACAAGGAAGAGAGCTATATTCGGCTGTGCCGAATCTTATATACCCTTCACAATTTATACTTAAAAATATATTTTTTTTTAAATATTTTTATTTAAACAAAATCAAAATTTTTTTTTAATGTTTTAAAATTTTTTTAAAAAAATTTTTTTTTCCAAATTATTTTTTAATTTTTTTTTTAAAAAGTTGATTCAAAATTTTTTTTTTTTATATTTCTTTAATTAATTTTTTTGTAAAAAGAATTTATGACAAACAAATTTTTGATGAAAAAAAAATTCGGGTTAAAAAATATTTTTTTCCGATTTGGACCCATTGTATGTCTAACATACTATGGTCTTATATACGTCGTTGCAAAAGTCTTTGAAATATCTATCATTAGATATCCATATTGTTTATATTAATGACTTAGTAATCCAGATATAGGTCAAAAATCGAGGTTGTCCTAGTTTTTTCCTTATATCTCAGCCATTTGTGGACCGATTTTCTCGATTTTAAATAGCGACCGAGCCGGAAGCATTTCGGAGATATTGATGTATGAATCGTGTATGTAAGTTATTTGGGGACTTCGGAAAGTTGATTTCAACACACAGACGGACATGGCTATATCGATTCCGCTATCTATAACGATCCAGAATATATATACTTTATGGGGTCGCAAATGAAAAATGTGGAAATTACAAACGGAATGACAAACTTATATATACCCTTGCCACTCATGGTGAAGGGTATAAAAAGTTTTAACAAATAAACATTTCTTTCTCATTTACGAAAAAAGTTTTCCGCCAAAAAAAGCTTTATTAACAAATCTTAAAAAGCAGCTTTTCTTCCCCAAGAAAGCTATTTTTGCTAAAAATCTATTCATTTATAAAAATTGCTAGTAAAAAAACCTCATAAAATGTTTAAACACAAAAGCTTTTTCCACTAAAAAGCTTTAAAAAAATAAATTTTTCTTTCTCCAAAAAAAAAAAATCAATTTTCTCTAAATACAGTTTTATTTTAATAAAAAAGCTTTATTTACAAATCTTTAAAAGAATAAGCTTTTCTTTTATTTAAAACTAAAAAGCTTTAATTAAAAATTGTTAAGCAAATACTCTTTTCTTTCTCCCAAAAAGCTATTTTCTTGAAAAAAAGGTTTTTTTGTTTTAATAAAAAAAGCTTTATTTACAAATCTTTAAAAAAATAAGCTTTTCTTTTTACCAAACTTTATTAAAAAAGCTTTTTTCACAAAAATATTAAAAAATTCAAAATTTTTTAATTTTTTAAAAATTTACAAGAAAGCTCATCTCAAACCACATTTAAAAATATTTTTTCCCAAAAACTTTTTTGAGCAAAAAACTGTTTTTTTTTCATAAAATATTTATTTTAGCAATTAACAAAAAAGTTCAGTTCAAAACAAAATTCTACAAAAAACTATTTTTTAGTAAAAAGCTATAATAGCATTTTAACAGAAAAGCTTTTTTCTCAAAAAATAAGCTATTCAATGAAAGTGTTTTATGCATGAACATTTGTTTAACCAATAAAACTTTATTTTTAAAAAAAGCTTTTCACTAAATTCTCTTATTTAGCAAAAAAACGCTTGTATGGTAAAGCAAAGCTTTTTCTGGTTTTATGCATGAGCATTTGTTTTACCAAAAAATATTTATTTTTAAAAAAAGCTTTTCACTAAATTCTCTTATTTAGCAAATAAGCTTGTATGGCAAAGCAAAGCTTTTTCTAATTTTGAACTATAATTAATACTACAATCTTGTGAACACCCTTAATTTTTGTTCTCATAAAATTATTTAACAAATTATACACTAAAATACTTGGAATAATTTCATGACATTCATATGTACTCTGGTACTTGTTTGTTTTAATTTTAACAAACTTATGTAATAAAATCAACTCAAACGCACTCATTAACCTCCAAGAATAATTTTGTTTTTGTATGTTACATTTTAATGTTGATAATTTCTTAAGAAATTAGATAAACATCTTTTAAACCCTGAGATATCAACTGCTCATCATCACAAGATTTTACAAAAAAAAAATTATAACAAACACACTTGTTAACACAGATAATTAAAAGGAAAGCAGAAAAACAGTTAAAGGTCTTTTGCGGGTTTGTTGTTCTTAAAGGCCACATTATTATTTAAACCTCATAAAATTTACAGATAGAATGCAAAAACAAAACAAACTGTTAGTTTTCTATTTTCAAATGATAATTCTTAAACAAAACCCCAGACCTAACCTTTAAAACTTGCAGGAACTTGAAAACCAGACCTTTTTTATGTTTTTCTTCAACATCAGCAACATCATCATCATCATTCTCAATTATGAACTAAATAAAAAAAGTACTACAATTAAAGTATCTTTGTTTATCCAGCATAATAGAGAATGGAGTCTTAGACTAGACGACATTGCTATTATTTTTATTTGTTTTTGTTGCTTGTTGTTGTTGTACCGGTTTTTTAGATTTTCCTGAAAAATCTACAAAAAAAATAAAAACGAATGAAACAAATTCATATTCAGAGGCGAATTCTAAGACAGAGAGAAAAAGAGACATTATTTTTATTGTTGTCATTTCTAAAACTATATTCTTTTGTTGGGTTATTATTATTTGTTTTTGTATGTATGCGGTTTTTCTAGGAAACAATAAACTGTCAAAAGACTGTCACTATTAGATAGACATAGAGCAGCAACTAAACACTGACATCCAGGTAGTAGTAGGTAGAGCTGCTTAAGAGACTCAATAGACAATAGTAGTAGTACAATGTTTTGGCAACATAAATGAAATGAATGGAATAGTTATAGTTGGTTGTAAGGTTGAAAAAAGCGGTTCTTATATAGAGGGAGTTGAACTTTAGGTCTGTAGTCTCTCTTTTGTTAGCCTTATAATGGCATTGTATAATAATAATTGTGTGGCAGTACTTGAGAGAGTGAGAGATGGGACAGCCAGATAATGAAATTTTAATAGGATTTTGCGTATTGTGTTTGTTTTCACTTTAATTCCTGTAAATTAAGGATTTTTGTTAAACCTGTTCTTTAACTAAATAACTGTAAAATTTTTGTTGAAAATATTTCTTATTCTTTTGAGGGTTTCTAAATTTTGTTGCATATTTTTCAAGCTGTGAATAACTGTTTTGATCCTTTTCATATTTTATTTTTTTGACCTTAAAAAGCCATAAATTCTTATCAGCTTTGAGAGTTTTTATTTTGAAATATTCTTTAAGTTATATTAACGGTAAAATTTACGACAGGTGACTAGAGCCCCAGGGGCTTATAAGAGACCTTAAACAAAATGTAAATATACATATGGGGGATTTCATGTCAAGTGAACCAACTTTTGAAATCGATGTCTTCCGATCGGGATGAAATTTGCACCAAGGTTAGCTCTATTGGATAGTAACTCAGACACAATTTTTCAACAACATCGGTCGAGAACTCTCTGAGTTATAGGGGGTAAAATTTTGACAATTTGGTCAAACAGGGGTTTTTTCTTATCCATGTAACTTATTACCTATTGTTCTTAGCAAAATGTGTTCCAAATAGTATAGATAGCTATTTCTTCGATCTTTCGAAAAAAAATATTTAAAAAAAAAAATAAAAAATTTTTAATATTTTTTTTCCGAAATCAAAAACTTTTTTGACTTTTTTTTAAAATACGCTATTTTTTTTATTTTTTTTTTTTTTCTTAAAATAAAGTTTAGATATTTTCCTTGAACACCTACTTGGTCGCTTAGTGGGATGCGAGTGGGATATCTATCAAAATAAATATTTTGTAACTCAAAACATAAAATTTTTGACTTTTTTTGCAAAATCAAAAACTTTGTTGACTTTTTTTTTTCAAAATGGACCCTTTTTTAATCTTTTTTTTTAGGTCAAACAAAAGCTTAGATATTATCCTTGAAGACCCTTTTGGTCGCTTAGTGGGATGCGAGTGGGATATCTATCAAAATAAATATTTTTTAACTCAAGACTTACAATTTTTGACTTTTTTTTTTGCAAATACGATTTTTTTTCCAAATGGGCCCTTTTTTAAAATTTTTTTTGTAGTCAAAAGAAAGCTTAGGTCCATTCCTTTAAGATATTTTTAGTCCCTTAGTGGGATGCGAGTAGGATATCTATCAAAATAAATATTTTGTAACGCAAGACATACAATTTTTTAATTTTTTTTTGCAAAATCAAATTTTTTTTTCCAATATGGGCCCTTTTTTAATTTTTTTTTTTGCTCAAAAGAAAGCCTAGGTCCATTCCTTTAAGATATTTTTAGTCCCTTAGTGGGATGCGAGTGGGATATCTATCAAAATAAATGTTTTAACACAAAAATTGTATGTCTTGAGTTACAAAACATTTATTTTGATATATATCCCACTCGCATCCCACTAAGCGATCAAAACCATCTTAAAGGAATAGGCCTAAGCTTTCTTTATAGCAAAAAAAAAAATTACAAAAAGGGCCCATTTTAAAAAAAAGTCAAAAAAGTTTTTGATTTTGCCAAAAAATCAAAAATTGTATATCTTGAGTTACAAAATATTTATTTTGATAGATATCCCACTCGTATCCCACTAAGGGACCTAAAATATCTTAAAGGAATGGACCTAAGCTTTCTTTTGACTAAAAAAAAATTTTTAAAAAAGGGCCCATTTTGAAAAAAAATTCGAATTTGCAAAAAAAAAGTCAATAATTGAATGTCTTGAGTTACAACATTTTTATTTTAATAGATATCCTACTCACATCTTCCTAAGTGACAAAATAGGTCTTAAAGGAAAAGACCTAAGCTTTCTTTTGAGCAAAAAAAATTTTTAAAAAAAAGTCCCATATTGGAAAAAAATTTCGATTTTGCAAAAAAAAATTAAAAAATTGTATGTCTTGCGTTACAAAATATTTATTTTGATAGATATCCCACTCGCATCCCACTAAGGGACTAAAAATATCTTAAAGGAATGGACCTAGGCTTTCTTTTGAGCAAAAAAAAAAAATTAAAAAAGGGCCCATATTGGAAAAAAATTTTGATTTTGCAAAAAAAAATTAAAAAATTTTATGTCTTGCGTTACAAAATATTTATTTTGATAGATATCCTACTCGCATCCCACTAAGGGACTAAAAATATCTTAAAGGAATGGACCTAAGCTTTCTTTTGACTACAAAAAAAATTTTAAAAAAAGGGCCCATTTGGAAAAAAAAAATCGTATTTGCAAAAAAAAAAGTCAAAAATTGTAAGTCTTGAGTTAAAAAATATTTATTTTGATAGATATCCCACTCGCATCCCACTAAGCGACCAAAAGGGTCTTCAAGGATAATATCTAAGCTTTTGTTTGACCTAAAAAAAAAGATTAAAAAAGGGTCCATTTTGAAAAAAAAAAGTTAACAAAGTTTTTGATTTTGCAAAAAAAGTCAAAAATTTTATGTTTTGAGTTACAAAATATTTATTTTGATAGATATCCCACTCGCATCCCACTAAGCGACCAAGTAGGTGTTCAAGGAAAATATCTAAACTTTATTTTAAGAAAAAAAAAAAAATAAAAAAAAATAGCGTATTTTAAAAAAAAGTCAAAAAAGTTTTTGATTTCGGAAAAAAAATATTAAAAATTTTTTATTTTTTTTTTTAAATATTTTTTTTTCGAAAGATCGAAGAAATAGCTATCTATACTATTTGGAACACATTTTGCTAAGAACAATAGGTAATAAGTTAACTGGATGAGAAAAATCACATGTTTGGCCAAAATGTCAAATTTTGACCCCCTCTAACTCAGAGAGTTCTGGACCGATCTTGTTGAAAAATTGTGTCTGAATTACTATCCGATAGGTCTAACCTTGGTGCAAATTTCATCCCGATCGGAAGACATCGATTTCAAAAGTTGGTTCACTTGACATGAAATCCCCCATATGTATTTTAAATTTTTTATACCCTACACCACCATAGTGGGGAGGGTATTATGCGTTTGTGCAGATGTTTGTAACGCCCAAAAATATTAGTCTAACACCCACCTTAAAGTATACTGATCGACTTAGAATCACTTTCTGAATCGATTAAACGATGTCCGTCCGTCTGGTCGGCTGGTTGACCGGCTGTCCTTGTAAAACTTGTGCGCAGAGTACAGGTCGCAATTTTGAAGATATTTCGATTAAATTTGGTACATATTATTTTTTCTGCCCAAGGACCAAGCCTATTGAAACTGGCTGAAATCGGTCCATTATTTCACCTAGCCCCCATATAATAGTCCTCCCGAAATTGGACTTTATCGGTCATAAATGTTTAATTTATATATGTATCTACACAAATTTCGGTCCAAATAAGTTTTATATATACAAAACTCAAGTCACCAAATTTTGTTACGATCGGTCCATAATTTGTCATAGCTCCCATATAGACCCGCTTCCGAAAATCACTTTATCGTGCATAAATCGCTTAAAAATGTTGGTATACTCACAAAATTCAACATAGTAAACTTTCATATAGACACAAATCACACGACCTAATTTCATGGTGATCGGTCCATAATTGGTCATAGCCCCCATATAAGGCCCACTTCCGAAAATCACTCAAAAATATAAATTATTGAAATTTTAAAAGAAAAATGTTTTTGCTCTTTTACTTAGTGTAGGGTATTATATGGTCGGGCTTGACCGACCATACTTTCTTACTGGTTTTTAATAAAGTGTCTTATTTTGCTTAATAAAGGGTCTTCCAATAGGGACTGCCGAACTTTGACGGTTGATAGCGGCAATATTGTTGAAGCTATTCTCTGTATAACTTAAAAATGCAGAATTTTTCAAATTTTTAGCTTTTATTTTGAAATATTTGTCAATATAAATTTATTCAATGTATTGGCCATTGTTAGCTGTGACATTTTCCCATCTTTCTGGCAACATATGGATTCCGAGCCAAAATAAAAGTTCATCTTTAGAATTCAAGAAGGAATCAAGCCAATATCGGATAATCTGTTCCAAAGTGAAGCGTATCCCAAAGAGAGCGTTCTGCATCGATCGAAACAAATAGTATTCGGACAGGGCAAGGTCTGGACTATAAGGCGGGTGAGGCAAAACTTCCCAACCACTTCATTCTAAATACTTTTTAACTGGCATTGCAACATGTGGCTGAGCGTTGTCATGATGGAATATTAAAGTCATGTATGGCCGCATACTCGCTTGAAACGAATCAGTTGTGTTCGGTACAGGTTCCCTGTGATGGTCTGGATAGATTTCAGCTTCTCATAATAGATAGGACCCTTTTGCTCCTAACAAATACTGAGAATTACCCTAGCGTCATGGATATTTGGCTTTGGTTTCGATTCGGCTAGTTGGCCGGTCTTCACATACGATATTTTACTCTTCGGTTTATCGTAATGCATTCATTTTTTATCGCAAGTTATGATTCTGTGAGTTTCTTTTATAGCGTTCAAGCATCATTTCTGACATGCTAAATCGTCTTTCAAGGTCTCTCGTCTGCAATTCGTATGGTACTCAATTTCCCTGCTTTTGAATGAAGCCTTCTGCTTGCAAACATTTTGAAATTGCTGCTTGAGTAGTTGCCAATGATTTTGTTAGCTTTTGTGGAGTTTTACAACAATCTTCATGTAGTAATGCCTCCAATTCATGGTCTTCCAACTTTTTTGGCTGGCCTGGGCTATCATTGTCTTCGGTGTCAAAATCACCACTTCTGAAGATCCCAAACCGCCTCTCTCACGTTGAAACCGATAAAACACATTCACCATAAGATTTGGAGAGTATTCGGTGGGCTCCAGCGGCACTTTTTTTCAAATGAAAGAAGTAAAGCAAAACTTCCCGCTTTGCTGGCACAAAAGATACGAGATCTATTGTAAATCCCGCATATCTAAGTCAGACACCAATTACTATCTAAATAATTAGAGCTTTCAGGCAACTTATCTCAATCTCCTTAGATTGAAAATTGTCCTAGCTTTAATCCTCTAAAGAACAAAAATATTAAACGTTCCCTACATTTCAAGCACATGCTGGTTAAATCGATGTAACAGCTATCGGCAAAACTCATTTATTGCTCTCTCTTTCACACTTACGAATTGAACGAAATTACTCGGTCTCGTTTGAGAATTGATACGAGATAAAGTCGACGCTTACTTCTGGCATTGCACTGCAAGAATAATATTTTTTTTTGTTTTACTGAGCTTCTCTCCCTCTTAAATAACAACACAATTAGATGGCAGGCATTTGACAATCACTGCTTCACAGACAAAGAATGAAGCAAGGAAGGATGTAGAATCCTTGCCAGTGTTTTCGGACTACTCACCAATATGAGCGTTTAAAATACAAGATAAATTACATAAATACTTTGTAGAATTTTTTCTAAACAATAACTTAATATGTTCACCTTTTTCGAATGTATTCCACTAAAACATTCACAGTAAATTGCAAGAGGTACTTTGCTTTATTTGATTTAAAAAGAAAATCCTTCAAATTTCTCTGAATTTTGCATTGAGATTGTCCATTTTCCATAAAAATAGAGTATTTGCGGGCAATTTCAGTCAGCTAGCTCCTTTCATTTGGCCCTATCGTGTTTTCAACAGACATACAGACGGACGGAGATAGCTAGATCGTCTTAGAATCTTATGAGGTCCCGGAATTCATACATATATTAGAGTTCGTCTGTGACCAGGTAACTTCATTTGTTTTTCGGGTATCATAATTTTTCTGAAGATTTTTGCGTAAATAAAAATAATGGCGTCGTTTTTTTGGAAAATTTTCACTCCTTGTGGTGGTTCAACGCACCTAAAGATGCGGATTTCGAGCACATTTTTCTGTAGAGCAAAAACGGTTGAATATATTGCAAATATGATTTCACCAGTGGATTCTGTATCATAAATTAATACAATTTATGTTTTTTGAATCCTTAAAATAGTTCCAAAAAACCCACAACAGGGGGCGCAAATCTCATAAAAAAACAAGTAATAGAGCTATATTCGGCTGTGCCGAATCTTATATACCCTTCACCAAATTATACTTTAAAATAATTTTTTTTAAATATTTTTAGGTAAACAAAATTTAATTTTTTTTTAAATTTTTTTTTTTTTAAATTGTTTTTTAATTTTTTTTAAAAAAAGTTTTTTCAAAATTTTTTTAAATTTTTTTATTGAAAAAAAAAATTGTATGGAAAAAAATTTTTTTTAAGAAAAAAAAATTCGGGTTAAAAAATATTTTTCCCGATTTTTACCCATTGTAGGTCCAACTTACTATAGCCTTATATACATCGTTGCAATGGACTTTGAAATATCTATCATTATATTATCCATATTGTCTTTATTAATGACATAGTAATCCAGATATAGATCAAAAATAGGTCAAAAATCGAGGTTGTCCCGGTTATATCTCCGTTATTTATGGACCGATTTTGCTGATTTTAAATAGCAAACTTCTCGAAAGCATTTCTGACAGAATTATTGAAGATTTGGATCCCGAAGTTATCTGGGGTCTTCAGAAAATTGATTTCAACAGACAGACAGACGGACATACAGACGGAGATGGCTATATATCCACTTCGCTATCTATAACGATCCAGAAAATATATACTTTATAGGGTCGGAAATGAAAAATGTAGAAATTACAAACGGAATGACAAACTTATATATACCCTTCTCACGAAGGTGAAGGGTATAATAAAATAAAAGAATTTTAGATTTTTAAACATGCACGATGAAAAGGCATTTCAAAACGGTATCAATATTTACCCCCACTTTTTTTGATGGAGGATATGAAAACTACCTCACTCGAATTTCACAACATCAAATCTGATTACAGATTAAGGTCCTGGCTCACTAAATGCTAACGAACATTTTCTTTCTTATTTAATATTGAAAACAATAAAAAAATTCAAATTTATTTGTTGTTTTCAATATAAAATAAGAAAGAAAATGTTCGTTCGCATTTAGTGAGCCAGTTCCTAAGTTTTTTACATGATTTAGTACCTTCTTCTGGGTTCACGTAACGGTTTATAATCAAGACAACAAAATAAACTTTATAATTGAGCAGGGATGATCAAAGCTAAAACTCTGTTTGTATTGGTGAGCGAAAGAGAACTCCACTTCAATCATTTTTTAAACTTCAAGATACATATATTAAACAATCCACTCAGCATGTGCATTCGTCGCTGTCTCAGTGACGACTAAACAAAAGATAATAAGAATATGTGTGTGGTTAGCTTGCACAATTGTGCTATTAAATGGGCATCAATGTTATAGAGAGACAACATATAGGAATAATTGCAAAACCAATCATGTTTGAATTTTAAATAAAGGTTATTTTGCAATTCTTTAAGAAGGAGAAGTAAAGTCCTTCTAGAACATCTTCTTAGGGAAGGTAGAGTGAAATGATTAACGGATGTTATAGAATGTGTAAACTTGTCTTTAAAAAGGCCTACAAAGTGAAGTCCTAGCAATTTTGGCTATTGTTGCAAACTACTAAAAGTTCAGGGTTAAAAATTTAAACTGAAATTGCAATTTAAAATCAAGTAATTTGAAACGGCCAACAATAAAATAATGATGCATAAATAAACATATAGTTCAAAAATTTTGCCTTCGTTTATTACTTTTTAATGTAAACCAAACCCTATTTATGCCAAAATAATTACAATACATAAATTAATGGCTGGATGCATTAACTATTGCAAATAAACTATAATAATTTTAATTATTAAACTTTGTTTTATTATTATCATTTTGCTCTATTTAGTTTTTAATAATTTTCATAATAAAACAAAGACACATGTTGCTCTACTTATGTTAAAATATGAAAAAAAAAAAATATAAAAATTGTGGCAAATCTATTAATTTGTAATACTGTATGCATGTTTTTTTTTATTTTTATATATTTTTTTAAAAAGATAAAAAGGTTTGGCCAACAAGTTTTTATTTATGAATTTGATGAAATCTAAAACCATAGGAAATCCAAATGATTTATTAAAAAAATGTTTATTAAATTGAAACACTGACCTATATGATTGATTTTTTAGTAGATTTCTTGATTTTATTTGTTTTGTTTTGGCTTTAACGGATACAAATTCATTTTAAAATACAATTTTGAAAGTTCTTTTGAAATTCTTTTTGTTTTATCTTTATCTTTGTAGTTGTTTGTTTGTATTTTTTTTTTATTGTTTTGTTTGTTTAACAATACATATGTTACTTTTTTTCTTGTTTTTATCTAAAAAAAAATAAAACTTTCGCTGCTGCTTTTAAAATTTTTAATATTAGAGTTTTAAATTTTGTTTTGTTTAAACTCAATATCTGTTTATAATTCTAAATATTTTCCATTTGCTGGAAGTTACAAATAAAAAAAAAACTTCCGTTAATATAAGCTTTTAGTTTTTTTTAGTTTTGTTTTTATTTGGGTTAAAAACTTAAATTGAATTGAATTGTCTTCAATACATACAAACATATGCAGATAGTAAAATTTTCAAAACTCATCATGTCTATTTTGCTAATGTTAGTAGCCCCTATATTTCTGTTTGTTTTTATTACTTAATTTAAATGTTAGTTTAAATATTTAATTGAAATAGAAAATAACATTGTAAATATTAATATGGAAAAGTATTTTTTATTATGAAGTTTGATATGTGACCTAAATTTCAGTTTCAATAATAATAACCCAGCAAAATTTTGCAAAAACTTTGTTTACAAAATAAAGTTTCGTAGAGTAGTTCAAAAATGGCAAATACATTATATTTCCTAAGCTTAGAACGAATATTTTTATAGTTAAATAAATTATGATATTAATATGCCAAAAGCTTTAGAAATAAAAAATTTTAACAAAAATTAAAAAAATGTCATTAACACTGGCATCGGTTTCAAAAATAATGTTTCGTTAAGTTTTAGTAATGTGCTAAACTAATAAATTTGTGTACATTTATTTAAAAGCTTAACAGTATGAAAGAAATACAGCGAAATTTTCATTTAAATTTCCTTGGTTTCGAAAATAAAGTTTCGTTAAGTTTTGCAAATTGCTCAATAATTTTAAATTTATCTGGGATTAAAAAGAGGGTTAATTAATTTAACAAATATGTAAAAATATAATGTACAGTGTGTTTGGTTTCAAAAATAAATAATCGTTAAGTTTTTCAAATGGTTCAAAACTTTGAAATTTCTTTGGGATTTTAAGAAAGCTTAACTAAGTTAAACAAATATGATAAAATATTCTCTACAGTGGGCTCTATTTCAAAAATATAGTTTCGTTAAGTTTTTTACAATGTCCAAAAATTTAAAATTTCTTTAGGTTTATAAAGAGACTTTTTTAAGTTAAACAAATATGAATAAATGTCATGCACAGTGGGCTTAGTTTCGAAAATAAAGTTTCGTTAAGTTTTTCAAATGGCTCTAAAATTCGAAATTTCTTTACAATTAACATGAAGCTTAACTTAATTATACAAATGTGGTAAAATTTCATGTACAGTGGGATCAGTTTCGAAAATAAAGTTGCGTTAAGTTTCTAAAATTGTACAAAATTTTAAATTTCATCAGGATTATAAAAAAGCTTGCCTAAGTTAAACAAATATGAAAAAATATTTTATACAGTGGGCTTGGTTTCCAAAATAAAGTTTCGTTAAGTTTTTTAAAATGTCCAAAAATTAAAAATTTCTTTAGGATTAAAAATAACCTCAACTAAGATAAACAAATATAGAAAAATGTCATGCTCAGTGGTCTCAGTTTCAAAATAAAGTTTCGTTAAGTTTTTTAAAATGTCTAAAATTTTAAATTTCATTAGGATTATAAAGAATCTTATCGAAGTTAAACGTATTTTAAAAAAATATTTAGTACAGTGGGCTCAGTTTCAAAAATAAAGTTTCGTTAAGTTTCATAAAACGCCCAAAAATTTAAAACGTCTTTATGATTGAGAATAAGCATGTCTAAGTTAAACAAATATGAAAAAATATTTAGTACAGTGGGCTTAGTTTCGAAAATATAGTTTCGTTAAGTTTTATAAAACGTCCAAAAATTTAAAATTTCGTTATAAATATAACTTTAACTGGGATAAACAAATAGAGAAAAATGTCATGCTCAGTGGGCTTAGTTTCGAAAAGAAAGTTTCGTTAAGTTTTTTAAAATGTCCAAAATTTAAAATTTCATAGGTATTATAAAGAAGTTTATCAAAGTTAAACAAATATGAAAAAATGTTTAGTACAGTGGGCTCCGTTTTTAAAAATAAATTTTCGTTAAGTTTGTAAAACTGTCCAAAAAAATTAAAATGTCTTTATAATTGAGAATAAGCATGTCTAAGTTCAACAAATATGAAAAAATATTTTGTACAGTGGGCTCAGTTTTTAAAATAAAGTTTCGTTAAGTTTTATAAAACGTCCAAAAATTTAACATTTCTTTATGATTGAGAATAAGCTTGTCTACTTTAAACAAATATAAAAAAATATTATGTACAGTGGGCTCAGTTTTAAAAATAAAGTTTCGTTAAGTTCTTTAAAAATCCCAAAAATTTAAAATATCTTTATGATTGAGAATAAGCTTGTCGACGTTAAACAAATATAAAAAATATTATGTACAGTGGGCTCAGTTTTTAAAATAAAGTTTCGTTAAGTTTTATAAAACGTCAAAAAATTGAAAATGTCTTTATTATTGAGAATAAGCTTGTCTAAGTTAAACAAATATAAAAAAAATATTTTGTACAGTGGGTTCAGATTCCAAAAAAAAGTTTCGTTAAGTTTTATAAAACGTCCAAAAATTCAAAATTTATTTAGGGTTGAGGAGAAGGTAGTTTAAGTTAAACAAATATAAAAAAAAAAATATTTTGTACGGTGGGCTCAGTTTAAAAAATCGAACTTAGTTAAGATTTTCAAACTGTCCGAAAATTCGAAATTCATTTTGGATAGAAAAGAACCATGTGCAAATATAAAAAAATCGTTTATATTAAGAATATAAACTTTAGTTATGTTTTTGAACTGAGGCAATCCAAATATGTTGATGTAACATTTAACTGGGATGCATAATATGCTGCTGCTTTTCATATATTGTTATTGTGGTTATGTTCTCTCCAACACCAACCCAACCACTTGATTGCAATTTATGAGACATTTACAATATAAATATTGTCTGTAGGTTTCATCATTATTTGCTAAATTGATTCATCAATCAACTTTAATTCAGTGGCAATTTTTTTCATTAGTTAGGTTTCAGTTTAGGTCTGATAACATGCCACAACCAACATACATGATATACATTTTATGATGACAATTATTATTTGCTAAACATTGTAGGGCTTTCCAGCTGCCATATGTCTGTCTAATGTTACAGTTTAATTAAAAAAATAATTTAAAATACCAACTTCATAGAGATTTATTAGAAAATAAAGAATAAAAAATTAGAGTTAATTGCTTTTGAAGTAGGCGAAAGTAAATGGCATTTAAATGAACTGTTTATGTGTTGCATTGAGTCCTGTTAATGATTAGGTATTTAGTTCAAAAAGTTATGGTTTTTATTTTGAAAATTTTGCTTAATTAAATGAAAATGTGTGATAAATTTCGTAGTCAATTTTTTAAATTTGTTCTGTCAATTAGTATTCCTTACTGATAAAGAGAACTAAATTGTCCCAGCTAATATGGCATGGAATCAATTGTCACTTGAGTGTCTCTTAGTAATCTAAAGTGTAAACAGTTAAAACTTGTTTTGTTTTTTCAATTTAAAAAGAATATATTTAGCTAACTAGAAGCAATCTATTGAAGAATGTTTCATTATTTTCTTTTTCATATCACTATAGAGCAGTGTACGCCACTCATAGTCGCCAGGGTCCGAGCGCAATCGACTATTCATTCGTGAAACAACTCGTATGTGAGCGAAACTCGTCAAAATCATTAAAAGTTAAACATATTGAAGATTGTTCATCAAAAACACGTTCAGAAAATATGATTTACTAATGTGGCATGTTCTGTTTGTGCCGATCACTGCTGTAAAGTGAGCAGAATTTCATTCTTTTTCCACAAATTGCTTAAATATTAATAAATTTCCTTAAATACTTATTATTAGCAACATGTTGCTAATAATTACTTTAAAACAAATTGTTAAAACAACGTCTGAGATTCCTTAGCAATATTTACGTACATTGTATTTTCAACGCACTTAAGTGCGTGCAAAATTTCTCCACAGGTTTTCATATGAAATTGTTTAAATATTCATAATTTGCTAAAAATGCATTTTGTGGCAACACTCTGAGGCCAGTAAAAATCATAATAACGGTACTTAAAGATACAAATCTGTCTGACAACACATACTTGTACTGAAGTTTTTTTGTATTTTTTTTTTAATATTTTTTCAACGATATGATTACAAATTTATGATTGGTCACAGTTTATCGAAAGCAACATAAATTATACACTCGAACTAAGTAAGAGAGACACACGAATAACAACCCGCATGTTGTTGCAACATTTAACATAAATTTTAAGATGTTTATCGAATACATTTTTTTCAGTTGTTGCTTTTATTTTTGTTTTGCAAATGCAACTTAATATAAGTTTGAAATTTTTGGGAAAGGGAGGACAGCACGGGACGGACATTCACAATTACACATGCACGCGACTTTCTTCAAACAACTGTTGTTTGGTTTATGTCTGAAATAATGATCAGTTTAAAGGGGGAACAAGTAGCAGGGATTTGCTACAACATAAACATGAACATAATTGCGCCACTTATGTGCTGTTATGAAGAGCTTTTTCATTGTTTAACGTCAGTCACTACCGTCTGCTGTAGAGTGAGAGTGGTTGGTTGGTAGGTTGGTATTGACTCGAAGACTTTTTGGAATTGAATGTGTGGTTTATTACGGCTCCTGGTTGTGTTTACAGCAGATTTACACGCATGCAACCAGCAACATAAAACCTTGATGACCTTAAAACCAAGTAGAAAAAACAACAGCAAATCATTTGTTCCTTTCCTTTTTTTTGTGTGTTTTTTTAGGGAAATATTTTAAAGGATGTTTACATTTAATACTTTAGCTTACTTCATAAGTTGTTCAAAAAATTAAAAAAACGTATGTATAAATAAATGATTTTGACCTGATTTATGTAAACGCACTTTTAAATTTTCCAAGACTGTCTTAATGTCTGCTTTGGTTGCAGCTGTCTGCTTAAAACCTGGTTTCTTTTTTTTTTTCTTTCTTCCAAATTTATTGAGAACAACTTTCAATTTAATTTATGTTTGTTTGCAATTTTTATGTTGTCTTGTGTTTTTTTCCACTGTGGCGTGTGCATTTCTTTTTGTTGTTTTTGGTACATTTCCATTCTCTACGCCTTTATGTTTGCCCCCTGGTATGATTTTCAATTTTTAATTCAACTGATTATTGGCCCAAATCATTTTGTGGGTAATTGAAGACACGTTGTTGACCTTGACCCAAAGCTTAGTTTAACAACAATAAGTAACAGAATATAGAAGATTTGAATTATGTTTAAGCAGGTCGATCAGTGATAATCAAGAACATAAACAGATCGTGATAATTAAATTTATTAAGATCTGTATACAGTTATGATAACTGTTTTATTTTTGCGCTTGAAATATAAGAAATTGTTTCGGGAAAATTTAGCTGTTATTAGAAAAAGTTTAAATGTTTTCTAAATATTAGTTATGCTTACATTTGTTACATTGTTGCTAAACATATTAGATAAAATCTTCTCTTGAGAGCAAGAGATTTAAATATATAGTGATTCTGTATTTTACATTTAAATGTAAACAAATTCTTTTTAAAAGTGTCTTCCAACAATGTGACATGCTGAAATGAAAGACTATTATCCACAAATTTTTTTAATTTTTTTACATTTTCCAAACAGCAACTTTGTTTAGCAACATTGTTGCGGAACCGGTAAATGCTGATCTTCAGAGCAACAGTTTTGTATGAAAGGGTTTAATATAGGGTTTTCTACGCTTTACTATTGGGTGTATGACTTAAAAATGCGGGATTTTTTTCAAATTTTTAGCTTTTATTTTGAAACAGTTGTACAATATGAATTTATTCAAAGTATTGACCATTGTTAGCTATGAACTTTTCACATCTTTCTGGCAACATATGGATTTCCTACCAAAAGAACTGATCTTCTTTTGAGGCCAGGAACGAATCAAGCCAATATTGGATACTCTATTCCAAAGTGAAACGTATCCCAGAGTGAGTGTTCTGCATAGATTGGAATAAATAGTAGTCGGACGGGGCATGGTGTGGATTATAAAGAGGATGAGGCAAAACTTCCCAACTACTTCTAAATACTTTTTAACATTTATTGCAACATATGGCCGAGCGTTGTCGTGAAAACACTTCATTCTAATTACGTTTTAACAGATATTGCAACATGTAGCCGAGCGTTTTCATGATGGAATATTCCGGTTTCATGTCTGGTAGCATATTCTGGGCGTTTTTCGGCCACTGCTCATTTCAAACGAATCAGTTGCTTTCGTCACAGCTTCCTTGTGATGGTCTGACCAGATTTCAGCAGCTCATAATAGATAGGACCCTTTTGGTCCCACCAAATACAGAGCACTAAATTAGCGCTTTGGTTTCGCTTCGGCTGGTTGGTCGGGCTTCACATACGATCTCTTACGCTTCGGGTTATCGTAATGGATCCATTTTTCATCGCAAGTAATGATTCGGTATAAACATGATTTTCTTTTATAGCGTAAATCTGAAATGTATGTCTGAAATACTGCTTAAAGCATTTCAGACATACAAAGTCACCTTTCAAGGTCTCTCAGCTTCAATTCGTATGGTAGCCAATTTCCCTGCTTTTGGATGAATCCTGCTGCTCGCAAATGTTTTAATATTTCTGCTTGAGTAGCTCCCATTGATTTTGCAAGCTCTTGTTGAGTTTGGCAAAATCTTCATAGAGTAATGCCACCAATTCTAGGTCTTCGAATTTTGGCTGGCCTAGGCGATCTTTGCCTAAGTTTGTCATTCCGTTTGTAATTTCTACATTATTCATTTGCGACCCTACAAAGTATGTATATTCTGGATCGTTATAGATAGCGAAGTCGATATAGCCATGTCCGTCTGAATCGGCCTTCAAATGGCTGGGATATAAGGAAAAAACCGAGACAACCTCGATTTTGGCCTTATTTTTATCTATATCTGCATTACTAAGTAATTAATATAGACAATATGGATATCTTAAGATAGATATTTCAAAGTCCATTGCAACGATTTATATAAGTCTATAGTAAGTTGGACCTACAATGGGTCAAAATCGGGAAAAATATTTTTTATCCCGAATTTTTTTTCCAAAAAAAAATTTTTTGGTCATAAATTGTTTCATTTTCAATTGTAATAAAATTAAATTTTTTTTTAAAAAAAATTCAAAAAATTTTTTTTTTACAAATTTCGAAAAAAATAAAATTTTTAAATTTTCAAAAATAAATTTGAAAAAAAAATGTTTAAGGTTAGTTTGGTGAAGGTTATATAAAATACGGCACATCCGAATATAGTTCTCTTAATTGTTTTTTTTTCAAATTAAAGAAGTAAAGCCAAACTTCCCGCCTATGACGCTTTGTTGGTACAAAAGTCGACATTTTCGAAGCAAAAAAAAAAAAAAACTATAATCGATAACTAAGTGAGAATAAATGACAGATATATACCCTTCAAAATGACATATAATTTATTTAAAACAAAAACCTTATTCAAAGCCCGAATTTTTAAGTCTGGGTGTATGACTTAAACCAAAGAGAATTATACATAGAGACGAGACACTACGATTTGTCAAACAAAAATACATCAAAAAATATTTTTGATACAACAACAAAATACATTGACTAGCATGTATTTTGTTGTTGCAAGAGATAGGTTTTTGACAACAGACTTAGGTTTTTGACAATTACGTCTCGTCTCTATGTTACCCTATGACTTAAACATTTATTTTATAAATTTTAAACTTAATTCAAGATTATTGTAACAATTTATACATTTTTGAAAAGTACATAAAATTTCCTTTCCGTTGATATAAAATTGGGTTACCTTTTCTTAGCACACATAACAAATTATTCCAGTCAAAATAAAGGTTGCTCTGTAAAACAGGTCTTTCAGCTAGGCACAACTTTCGCGCTTCTTATTTGATATGATAAAACGATAAAAATAAACTTATTTTATAGTAAAAGAAAGGAAATTATGTCTTCTATGTAAAAATGTACAAAAC
Source organism: Calliphora vicina (assembly GCF_958450345.1). Lineage (NCBI taxonomy): Eukaryota > Metazoa > Arthropoda > Insecta > Diptera > Calliphoridae > Calliphora > Calliphora vicina. Next base: position 25,416,111 of record NC_088781.1, read on the forward strand.
ATTTTAATATGTAAATATATTATAAAATTATAAAGACCTTTTTAAATTCATATAAAATTGAAAGCATGTTTTATTTAAAACCCAACTTTAGCTAATGATATTGAAATATAGTTTTACTAACGCCAGTAGTTTACAGTTCAGCTTTCAAATTAATATTCTAAAATAGTTTTAGTTGCCGAAAATAACGTAATATTTAGAAAATTTATGCCAATAGAATGAAAGATTAATGTTCCTCAACAACCGTTTAAATTTCATATACATATTCATTCTTAAGACGTTTTAATTAGGAGATTTTTCTGAAACAAAAACAAAACATTTCATAAATTTACATAATAATCATTTGACGTCATAAAGCCACAATGTTGCTTAACTATTTAGCAAATAATTCAAATGCTTTAAAACTGTTTGAACACATCTATGCCGCTAATGAAGTTTTTTTACGATCAAGCTGATTTTTCTGCAAATGTTTAAAGACTATTATAGCAAATTGTTTTAAACAAAAAGTAGGCGTTATTATGTTTTTTCTTATATAGTTTTTTTTTTTAGTTTTACATAACCACTATTATTAACACAGCTGTTAGTTTAGATGGCTGGTAGTTGTTTGGTTTGGTATCTTAGACCTTAGCTATAGGGTCTTTTGTTTTACCAGCCATAGTTTTAACCACAAATTTGTTAGCTTATTTCAAATAATAATTGTAATTGTGTTTACTGGCAATTTGTACATATTTATGGTTTATAATAACTTGGAAAAAAATATTTTTATTTCTGCAGAAAAAAGAAACAGGTTCAAATACTTGCTGGCCCCACTGGTAGTTCTAGTTTTATTTTAATAATAATAAAATAAAATTACTTTTCTTAGTAGTTAATATGATTAGCTGTTAATTGAGTATATTTTTCTCGATTTATTAGCTCACAGCTGAAAACGAGATTATAAGTTTTATAATATAAAAATGCTTTATAAAGAAATTGAGAAATTTATGGCAAAGAATTTATTTAAATTATAAAAAAAATTCTTGCTGTTAATAAAATTTAAAATCAGTTATAGTTATACTTGAAAACTGGTTAATTTTTTTTTAATAGAGTTGTTAGTTGAAAGTTGATATAAATTACAGGCTTAGCAACATGTTGCTAGAATTAAGAATATGACAAAAAATGTCTTAAGTATGATGAAATTATTATTTTTCCATTAAATGTGTTTAGCAACATGTTGCTGACGAAATATTCTAAGGAATTGATTTAATATTGATTGTTGCAACATATTTTTCACCAATTACATTAAAGAGTGTTTAGCAACATGTTGCTGGTTATATTTTAAAGAAAATTTATTTATGTTTCTTTGGAATATTTTAAGGAAATGTAAAAATTCTTTAAATTACCTAAAACTATGGAAAACCTAATGTTGCAGCAACATGTTGCTGAGCTAAAAAATAATAATTTACAGGCTTAGCAACATGTTGCTGGCATAATGGATATGGCAGACAATTTCTTATGTTTTCACATTTCATTAAACGTGTTTAGCAACATGTTGCTAACGAAATATTCTACGGAATTGATTTAAATTTTATTGTTGCAACATATTTTGCTCACCTCATATATTAAAAAACGTTTAGCAACATGTTGCTGGTTATATTTTAAAGGAAATTTAATTAAGTTTCTTTATAATATTTTAAGGAAATGTAGAAATTCTTTAGATTACCTACAACTATGGAAAATGGTGGAAAAAACCTAATGTTGCGGCAACATGTTGCTTAGCTAACAAATAGCTAAAAAATGGTGCTGGCTAATGGATATGGCAATATATTACTGACGAAATATTCTAAGCAATTAATTTAAATTTTATTGTTGCAACATATTTTTTACCAAACACATTAAAAAATGTTTAGCTGCATGTTGCTGGTTATATTTTGAAGGAAATTTATTTAATTTTCTTTGGATTTTTTTAAGAAAAGGGAAAAAAATTCTAGATTACCTAAAATTATGGAAAACCTAATGTTGCGGCAACATGTTGCTTAGCTAACAAAACATAGTTTTAATATTTTTGTGTTACAAACATTTCAAGATTTGATAAATAACTTTTTGGCTACAATCATTATTTAAGCCATTATTTAATCATTCATTTTAAGGCTCTATTATAGCAACTGTTTGAATCATTTATTACAAATATTACAAATATTTCCTCTTTATTTCTTAATTAAATAAATATTAATACTTAAATATATTAAGAAACCATTAACTCCAATATTACTTTAATGAACCTTTCAATTAAAATTTTAAATGAAGGCCTTTTATTCAATCAAATTGAAGCATCTTAGTTATTCTCTAAATTATGTTTCCAATTTTCAACAAAAATCTTAAAAACTTTGTTAACAATTAGTAATGATTTATTACACAAATTACTCAAAGGCATTTTTGTTAAAACACTTCAATGATTTCCATACAATTTTGTAAACCATAAAGAATGTTTTGTGTTTAACGCATTTTTTTTAGATGCTTCTACTTGAATTAATTCTCAGTTAATCGAGTAGATAAAAGATTAAAAAGATTTTGTTTGTCTTAATAAAAAATATTTTAATAATGGTAACTAAGTACAACTTAACTGATTTTAACCCTTAAGTGCAAAAAAGCCAAACAAAAACTAAGTTTTACAATGTTTAAGCAACATATTGCCAGCAATATTTAAAATGCTGCTAGAATAAAAAAAAAAGCTTGCTCTTGAGTTTTTCTTAACAATATTGCAGCATCAATAACATATTTAAAATGTTTGTTTAGAATTTTCAATAAGATTTTCCAGCAACATGTTGCTAGAATGAAATCACCTGTCCCTTAAGTTTCTCTTACCAATATTTTAGTATCAATAACTATTAAATATTTCAGTATTGAGATTTGTTTAAAACATGAATGGGCAACATGTTGCCAGCAACATTTTGAACTAAATTTCTTTAAAAGAATTGAGATATTTTTTTCTGTTACCTAAAGTTAACGATTTAAGCATAACGTTGATAGCTACTTTTGTATAGCAACATGTTGCTAGCAATATTTTAAATTTGGCAAAATGTAATATTTACTTACTTTTATCTGTAGAAAATAAAATAAATTATTTTAGCAACATGTTGCTAGAAATAAAAGTTGAGTTTTACTTATCAAAATTTGTCAATAACACATTTAAACACTTGTTTTTGAAAATTTGTTTAATGTAATAACCTTTTAAACCAGTTTGATCAGAACAACATGTTGCTAAACAAAAAATGTTGCTAATATGTATGTGTTTTCGCCAATATTTTAACATTTTGCCAAATTTGTTTGAAATATATTGAAAATTGATAGCTTCAGGCACATGTTGCCAGCTACATTTCAATACGGATTTGATAAAAACAAGTAAAATAAAACTTTAAAGTAATTTATTAAGAAAAATCCCCAAGTTGGTTTAATACTAAGAATTTAAAGGGTTAATTTCAGCTTTTTTTCTACCATCTACCCACCCCACCGGCAAATTGTGTATGCCTGTTAAACATTTACATGGTTAGTTGAATATATTTAGTATTTCTTTAGTTTTTGTAGCTGTTCTTGTTTATTTTTTGTTTAAGTTTGTAAATATTTCATCAGATAATAATAGCTGAAACAATTACTTTAGTTTATTACAACTACAAATTAGAGTTTTGTTTTATTTTTTGTTTTTTCTTAACAAAATTTAGTTTAACAATGGTTTTGCTTTTATGACACAAATGGCTTTTAATTCAATTTTTTTTCTTTTTTATATTAAAATTAATTTTTCTTTTTTCTAGGTTATAACAAAATTTTGTTAAAAAGTTTTTCCAATTTTTGTTTAAATGTTTTATTTTATTTTCCTAAAGAAAGTGAAAAATTTGATATAATTTATGCAAGTTTTTATTGAAATAAAAAGTGTGTGTATTATTTGAAAAAAAAAAAATAATTTAACATAAGTTTGTCATCGTCAAATGATTCCGTGTGTTAGTCTCGCGGAAACCAGTGTACTGGGCAATATGAAGGAACGTGTTAAAGAAATGAAGGTCTTCGGCTGTAGGCTGAATTTTTGGAATAATATTAGTCAGAGTTTGACTAGTTCAAAAGGTATGTGTGACAATTTTTTTATAATAAAAATAAATTTAAATAAGTTTTCGGGTTCGTGTTTCTAGTTTAAACAAAAATGTTGCTAAATAGAAATTTTAATAAAAAATAATTACAAAAATATCCTAGCAACATTTTTATGTTTCAGCAACATGTGTCTCAACATGTCGTAAAAATCAAGAAGGCAATATTTTTGAAACAAATTTATGTTTAGCTACATATTGAAAATTCGAAAATGAAACAGCATGTATCTAAACATGTTTCCAGCATAAAATCGTTAAAAAACTTCTAGAAATATGTGTTTAATGTACTTTAGCAACATGTATACCAACATGTTGCGAAACTGATTGTAAAGGCATATAGTTGCTCAACATTTCAAACATGAAATAAAGTTTAAAAAATTATCAAAATGTTTATGGCAACATGTATCTAAACATGTTGCCTGCAATATATTTCTAACTCAAAATCATGGAAATTGTAATTTAATACTTCCTAGGCGCTATATTGCAATTTCAAAATAAATATCTATGTTGGCATCATTTCATATGTAGCAACATGTTGCTAACACCACATTAATATTTTGATTTATCGATTATCATTATTAAAACCTCATTCGAAATATATTTTTTTGTTATTATTAAATAAATTTAACTGTTTTCATAAAAAGAAATGAAGCTACATGTATCTAAACATGTTGCCAGCATAAAATCATTTGAAAACTTCTAGAAATATTTGTAACTGCCTTGGCAACATTTAATGTACTTTAGCAACATGTTGCTAAACTAATTTCAAATGAATATAGCTGCTCAAAATTACAAACCTGAAATAATTTTTAAAAAATTAGCAACATGTTTATGGCAACATGTATCTAAACATGTTGCCTGCAACATATTTCTAACACAAAATCATTGAAATTTTAATATTTAACTTCCTAGACAATATATTGCAATTTGTAAACAAATCTCTATCTTGCCATCATTTCATATGTAGCAACATGTTGCTAACTCCAAACTAACATTGATTGATCGATTTTCATTAATAAACCCACATTTGTTTCTGCAATTTTTCCATCTTAATCTTAGCCAACTGTCATTAATAATAAAACAAATGTACTTATTTAGTTTAACACATAAAAACAAAGAAAAAAAACATGTTAAATTAACTTTAATGTTTTGCCCATTATTTGTAATTAAGCATTATTTTGCATAATATTTATAACACTTTTTTAATTTGAACACTTGTCTTATTACCAATGATTATTTTATGATTAATAAAGAAATCTACCAGCTACAATACAAGCCCATTAATGGCAGTTGGCTTATTACGATTTAAAAGCAGCCAAGAAAGACAAAAGGAAAAATAAACTTCATTCCACCAGCCAGCCAGCCACAAACAAAACTATTGCAGTCTATAACTATAACAAAAGTCTAACTGACTAAATGTCTGTCATTGTAAATTGACATTGATATATGAATAAATACATACAGCTACATCTGGAGATACATATAGACAGATCTATTACACTAAAATACAATAACCAAGTAAAAAAACACAGACATACCGTACATTACATTATAATTTCTTTTGTCAATTTCAATGATTTTTTCTTTTTTGTTTGCTCTAAACAAAACCTGGACTTTTTAGAAAAAAAATACTCTATTTAAATTGTTTATTATTTTTTCTATTCAATAAAGAAATCATAGTAAAAAACAATCTGTTATTGAATTTGGTATTAAATGTTGGTGTTTTTGTATGGTATTACTAATGACAAGTCATATTTGAAAACTGTATTATGGTTTCAAATGAAATTGAAAATATGTTTATAAAGAAATAAAAACAAGATTTAATTTGTTAAATTCATATTAATTGACTACTTGTCGCTTTATGTTGGCTTTTAAAGCATAAGGTGTAAAAGTAAAATTAATTGTAACTCAAGTAGTTTGTTTATAACATGCTTGAGGTGTTTTAAATGTGTTTTTACCGTAAGATTTCAAGAACTTTGGAAAAGCTGATCATAACCGGTGGAGAAAAAAAGTGAAATTTCTTAGAGAAAATTTACTTGGAAATATGTATAAATTACAGGCAACATGTTGCTAGTAATGACAGATAATTAATTTCTAAAAAAATCTAAACATTTAATGTTTTTATTACAAGCTACATGTTGCTATGTAAAATGAAATTGGGTCCTCTTAACTTTGTTTATTTTAACTAAAATTTAACTAAATTTATTTCATATAGCTTAAATGTTTAATGGCAACATGTTGTCAGCCACTTTAGGTTCTTAATCATTTGAAGTTTTTTGTTAAATTCCCTTTCCTAATGACGCTTTACTTACTATAAGAAAAATTAAAAAAATTGTAATATCAAAATGTTGCTAGCAACATTTTGCTCTTCAAAATAAATGTATACATTTCACAATATACCACACAACTACCATAACATTTTGCTTTAAATACAAAAATACAGGATTTTTTTATTAGCAACATGTTGCTAACGAAATTTTATAATCGGTTTTCTAATAAACTTGTTGAAAAATGTACATTAAACTTATTTAAATAGTAAATTTTAGAACTCTGGCTCTATAATTTTTATGCAACATGTTGCCAGAAACATTGTTACAAGAAATTGTCTTTTAATTAGAAAAATATTTATTAAATTTGCTTAAAAACTAGCAAAAGATCTTAGCAACATGTTGCTAGGATCATTATTTTATTTTGCTAGCAACATTTTTTATAATTTCTTTTAAATATCATTTAATTTACATGTTTTTGCCAATGTTTTTTTTTAGATTTTTATTGCCATTATATTATTATTATTGTTCTTGGCAACATGTTGCTGTCAACATTATTTTCTTTAAAATTAAAGACAATTCAAATTCTTCTAAATATCTTTTAATTTATAATATTTTTTAAAATTTATTCTTTGATTTACAATATTTTATAATCTTTTGCAACATGTTGCTGGCAACATTTTTAGTAAAATTTATTGCCAGTTCAATATTGTTCTTATTTTTATAATCATAACATTTTGAATAGTTAAATTTTCAGCTACTTGCAGCTTATAGCAACATTTATTTTTTTTTAGCAACATGTTGCTAGAAACATTTCTTTATTAATTTATATAAATTATATACATTTACCAGTTGTTGTAAGATTTTTAATGATACTTTAATATCTGTTTTCTTTGCAACATGTTGCTGGCAACACTTTTTTTTAATTTCTCTCACATGATTAAAAAAAAAAATTCTTCGATTTATGTTATTTCATTGGAATTGTTATAGGCAAAATTCTTTTCTCAATATATTTAAATTGCTTTAAATTATCTTAACAGATTTAATTATTTTTTGAAACATGTTGCTGGCAACATTTGCTGTAGAAATAATTGTCAATAAATTTCTTTCAATCTTATAACATTTTGTAAAATTTTATAAAATTTCCTTAATGTTTTGGGTTTGCAACTTGTTGCCAGCAACATTTTATAACTTGTCATAGCAACATGTTGCTGGGAACACTTCTTTTATCAATTTCAAATTATAAGCAATGAGTTTAAGGCTGCATGAGTAATGACAACATTTTTATACATAATCAACTGCAACATATTTCTAGCAACATTTTATAAGTTGTTATAAAAAGTTCTAGTTTTCTGCAAAATGTTGCTAATACAAGTGTTCAAGTATCAAATAAAGTTGATCATATCTTCAATAATAAATCTACATTTGCTTATCTAAAAATTGTCCACAAGTTTGCTAGCAGTAGTTTATGATTACAAAATGTTGCTAAGCTTTACAAACTTGCTTTAGATTGTATATTTTCATCAAATTGTATTTTATTCTTTGCAACATGTTGCTGGAAATATTATTTATAAAACACTAACTAACTAGAGAGTCCAAGACCTTATTTTTTATGCCTATTGAAAGTTCTTATAAAACAAAGTTTTCTGCAACATGTTGCTGATAGAAATGTTTAAATACTAAAAAAAATGTGTCACATCTGAACTGTTATCACTAAATATGTTTATTTTAACTTTAATTTTGAATGTCAAAAGCCACATAAAGCTAGCAACATTTTTCTTAGCAACATCTTGCTAGAATTTAAAAAAAAAACAGCTAGTTTTATGTCTTCAATCAATTTAAAGGCAGTTTGATGTAATTTTCTTGGCCATGAAAAGCTTTGGATTCGCAACATGTTGCTAGTTTCATATATTATTTACTAAACATAAAAGATATGATATTCAAGTTTTATAAAAATAAAATATTTTTATTTTTAGTCAACATTTAAAAAAAACTGATAATATTTGAAGTTTCTTTTAAATTAAACTTAAATCTACTAATTATTAAAATATTTGAAAGTTGTATATGTTATTGCAACATGTTGCTTTTAATATGTATAATATTTATACATTATTATGAGCTTTGCAATTAGTTTACTAATCATATTTTTATCTCATGAACTTTTGAAAAAAAATAAACAAAAACAATTCTTGTATCTTTGTAATTCCATAAAAAATCTAATCTTTATTTTGTCATCAATAATGTTCATGTTGCCAGAAAACTTTAATAATGTTTCTTATATGTATATTAGAGTGCTCCAAGATTGTATGGATGAAAAAAACTTTCTAGGTACAGACCGTCCCCCCCTCTAGAATTGTACTATGTATTGTAGAAACACGTTGTGTAAAATATTAGGATGATAGGATAACGTTAACTGGTGGCGCAACGACGCTGAAGTTTTGAGGTGCATTTACAAGGGGAAAATATGAAATTTTTTCAGTTTTTGTAAAAATGTTGCCATTAAATAATGACTTTTACAATTTAATTTAAAAGAATCGAAATGTGTACGTAATTGTCGTTATAATAAGATATAAAAGACAAAAATTGGTGAACAAATGTTAAAGTTATTAAAAAATCGCCAGGCCATTAACGTGTCTCAGGCCACTAGAACAAGAAATTTATGAACAAAATTAACATATTTTGAGATATAATAAAATAAAAGCTTATTTTTACTTAAAATATATCCATATTTACTTGTATATGAGTTTTTGTCCTCGTATGATACCGTTAACCTATTCGCAGGTATGACCAAAAAAAATAAATTTTTTTAACGGCAGTTTCAAAACTCCAATTTCAAATTTTTAAAAATTTTGTTAAACAAATTTCAGAATTTTTTGATCATCACATGGGGATTTATTGACAACATAATAGGGAATAAAAATGTGAAAAAAGTATGTCAATACCTCCTATAGTTTTTCCGTACCTGCGATATAAATTTTGCGATTTTCGAGAAAAACTAATTTTTTGGCCATATTTTGGGGAATGACAAGAATTTCCTTACTGTAATGATTTTTAAGTAAAAGCTATTCAGAATAATATAGTCCAGGTAATTTTAAATATAGTCTGAAAGTTTTACTAAAATCGGAAAACTTTAACCCTTAAATCGTGAAGATCAAAGGTCAATTTTTTCAATATTTGGAATTTCTCATGGAAAGATAGCGAAATATTATATATTTTTGGGCCGATTTTGATGAAACTTAAGAAAAATATAAAATGAAGTCTAGTGTTCACAATAACAGTACAAAAATGGAAATTAACCCTTAAGAGTACTTGGGGTCAAAATGAATGTGTTTTTCGTGATTTTAAAAGTTGAGGGTCATTTGGACCCCAAGTGCTATTAAGGGTTAATTTCCATTTTTGTACTGTTATTGTGAATACCAGACTTCATTTTATATTTTTCTTAAGTTTCATCAAAATCGGCCCAAAAATATATAATATTTCGCTATCTTTCCATGAGAAATTCCAAATATTGAAAAACTATAGGAGGTATTGACATACTTTTTTCACATTTTTATTCCCTATTATGTTGTCAATAAATCCCCATGTGATGATCAAAAAATTCTGAAATTTGTTTAACAAAATTTTTAAAAATTTGAAATTGGAGTTTTGAAACTGCCGTTAAAAAAATTTAATTTTTTTGGTCATACCTGCGAATAGGTTAACGGTATCCTACGAGGACAAAAACTCATATACAAGTAAATATGGATATATTTTAAGTAAAAATAAGCTTTTATTTTATTATATCTCAAAATATGTTAATTTTGTTCATAAATTTCTTGTTCTAGTGGCCTGAGACACGTTAATGGCCTGGCGATTTTTTAATAACTTTAACATTTTTTCACCAATTTTTGTCTTTTATATCTTATTATAACGACAATTACGTACACATTTCGATTCTTTTAAATTAAATTGTAAAAGTCATTATTTAATGGCAACATTTTTACAAAAACTGAAAAAATTTCATATTTTCCCCTTGTAAATGCACCTCAAAACTTCAGCGTCGTTGCGCCACCAGTTAACGTTATCCTATCATCCTAATATTTTACACAATGTGTTTCTACAATACATAGAACAATTCTAGAGGGGGGGACGGTCAAAATTCGCAATTTTATTTTTTTGGAGCACTCTAATGTATATAGAGTGTAGAGTGTGCAATTTATGCGCATACAATATTTCGTTTTACGAGTTTAAAGTTGACATTCGAGATTTGTTTTAAATGATAATTTAAATAATAGTGATGTGTCTCCTATGCCACTCTTCAAACCTCCTTTCCTCAACATCATTCCATTTGCCATTTGCTTGAATAACAGCCAATATAGTTTGTAATTTTAGTTTTGTTTTTTGGTTACAAACTACTGTCAGTCGTAAAAGATTTGAATTATGCTGCAATAAAATTGATGTTGCAACATATTAAATGATGGCTGTTTGACTATAAGTAAAAACACACAGAAAAACACATATAAATTAAAATCTGATGTTTAAGCAAATGTGACAGTTGCTAGTAAAAACAATACAAGACAATATTTGTGAAACAGATTTGAACAATTGATTTATAGAAATATTTCTAAGCTATTTATTCTCACAAAATGTTAAACTATGTCGCTTGGAATGTTGTTATTGTACTATTTGGTGGTTGAGAATGTGGAAAATATTTCTTAAATTTAAATTTAGCTCTATTTTGAATGCTCTTTTTTATAACAATTTTCTTACTGCTCTAATTTGAGACGTTAATTAATCATTGTTTAAGAACATAAAACAGCTTCTATTTATAATAGAATCCTTTAAAAAAAAATACACTTGTGTCATTATCTAACTTTTTGTTACGAGCTCAGCTTAATTTTCTACTGTCACTTGTCTTTAGTTGCTGTATTGTTGTTGAGACAAAAAGAAACGAAAATAAACTCTATGCACTTAATTAACTTTTTCAGCTTCATTATGTTGGAATAATAAAATTTCAAGAAAAGGAATCCTACTAAATTAAGATTCTATTCTTGCTCTCTCGCATTTTACACAGTCATATAAGCTCATTAAATAAAGTATGTAAATCATCATTTAGTTGGTCTGGGTATGAGAGATAAAAGCAAAAACCAAAAAAAAATGCAGATTTGTAAAGGAAGGGGAAGTTTGTTCAATCTCAACATTATTTTAAACACTTATATCTATCAAAACATTATAATGGCCATAGCAACATGTTGCTGAGATCTTTTGCATTTTTTTAAAGAAAATTTAATAAATATTTTAGGAATTAAATGACAATTTCCATCTATAAAAACATAAAACTGGTCCCAGCAACATGTTGCTAAGATCTTTTACTATTTTTTAAGCTAATTTGATAAATATTTTTCTAATTAAAGACAATTTCTTGTATCAATGTTTCCAGCAACATGTTGCATTACAATTTTAGAACCACAGTTCAAATTTATTTTTAAAATTGACTATGTATTTAAATAAGTTTTATGTACATTTCGCATTAAGTTTATTAGAAAATCGATTCGAAAATTTCATTAGCAACATGTTGCTAACAAACAAATCCTTTTTTTTTGTATTTGTATTAAAACAAAAAACAAATTTTTGAAATGTGTTAAATGTTTTTTTTGCTTTGCACATAAATATCATTTTGGTGACGTGATTTATAAAATTAGGGCCTAAATTTATTCCTTTAGCAACATGTTGCTAGAAATAGTTTGCACAACCAAATTATAAATTTCAGCTTAAACCTCAAATAATCTTATTAGTTTGATACAAACAAAGAAATTTAATACAAATTGATTTAATTCTTAGCAACATGTTGCTAGAAAATTTTTTACAAGACAGAATTATATTGTCATTGTTTAAAACAAAATTCTATGAGAATTTTGAGTAAAAAGAGAAAAATTTATTAATAATATTTCTAGCTACATTTTGCTAAAAGAATTAAATTTAATTTGTCGTTATTAATCACAAAATTTTTAGGATATTTTATGAAAAACCGTGAGTTTTTTTTTTCTATCAACATGTTGCTAAGAAATTTATCAAAATTTTTCTACATTAATCTTTTTCAATTTGTTGTTTTTAATTGCATTTTAACGATATCATATGGTAATAACTGGAATTTATAAAAAAATTTAGTGCAAAATTTTCCTAGCTACATATTCTTAAGAATTTTTTTAAATGTTAAAAACACAATTTGAAGGTTTTTAATGATTTATCTTGAAATTTTTTTGAAAACTATGTTTCTAGCTACATATTTTTAAATCAATAAATCTCTTTTTGGTTTTTAATAAATTTTTGTTTTTTAATTTTATGGTAAAACCTGAAATTTTATTGAGCAACATGTTGCTAAGAAATTAAACTAAATTGTTCTATATTAAATACTCAATTTTTAGTTTATTTAATGATCTAAATTGAAATTCATAATTTGTTTAAGAAATATTATTTCTAGCAACATTTTGCTAAAAGAATAAATCATAACTTATTGTTTCTAATGAAATTTTAAGGTAATTTTCTAATAAAACCTGAAATTTATAAGACCGTTTTGTGAAAAATTTTTTCTAGCAACATGTTGCTTCATTTTACTGTAATAAAAACACAATCTGGCTTATTTAAAGATTTATCTTAAAAGTCGAAAAAATTAGTTTGAAAAATTATTTCTAGCAACATGATGCTAATGGTAAAAATTTAATAATTTCTTTATTTATAACAACATTTTAAGGTATTCTTAAGGAAAAAATTAAACTCTTTTAAGGAATATATGTCTAGCAACATGTTGCTAAGTAACAAAACTTTATATTTTTATTTATAATTTTTTTTTTTTGGAATTTGGTCTATTATAAACTAAAATTTGTAACATTTTGTAGAAAAATATTTCTAGCAACATGTTGCTAAGACATAACTCTTGTTTTCTTTTAGTAGAAATGATTGATTTATGGTTATTGAAGGCTTATTTTACATTCTATAAGATATTTTTTTCCAATAGCAACATGATGCAAGAAAACTTCCATCATTTTCTGCTAGATTTCTGTTTTCTGCCTATTTTATAATTAAAATTCATACCTTTAAATCCCGTTTTCTTACCATGTTTTTTTTTTTTTTTTGTAACATCATCATCATATAATAGCAATGTCGTGCTTAAAACATCTAGCAACAACAACTTTTACATATAAATGACAACGTTAAAGTGTCACTTGAAATATTTTTTTATATTTTTTTTACACATAACATGAATATAATGTTCTCTTCGTAGATACCTACATTCAAGTAAAGTGTAGGCGTTAAAAATGTTTTTTAACATTATTGTTTAGAAAAGAGGTGGTTACTTAATTCAACTTTAAATATTTAATAGCAGAAATTTTGCTTAATATTTGGTAGAAATTATTTTGTCTACAGAAATTAAAGGGAGTGTTGCTTGAATAAAATGCAAAATTTAACACCTTTTAAGGAGGACAAAAGTTAAGTGGCACAAATATTTTGTGTACAAAACTTTAAGAGAAATCTATATGGAATTTATAAAAATTGATTTTATTTTCTTAAATTTCGTTTTATTTCATGTATTTGTCTATGAGTATTGAGGTTGTAGGTTCGATTCCTGCCTGGAGTTTAGTCAAATTTACTTTATTTTATATATAATTCTAGTGGGTGTTAATTCGATTAATAGTTCATTGTTGATCATTTCATCTGTTATTATTTCTTGAATGTACAATACTATTTTAGCTGGTTTTTTAACGGAAGTTGTTTTAAACTGCCAGATGTTTACTTATTTCCATTTTGTCTTAAGTCTACTTTAACTCTTAAATTTACACATAATTTAAAACATTTTATTTTCGAATTTTCCCCCTCCTCAATTCATTTTTATGTGACGTGTAGCACGCGAATTTAAGACACATTTTGAGTAATTCAACCAGATTATTTGTGTATTTATTTGAATAATAAAAAAACCAGCACTAAAACAAGGTGTTAAATTTAAAAAAAATGCTTTACGACTTTAATAATATGTCAGCACCTTTCGATTAAGAAAAAAATTTAAAACAAATTTAATTAATTTGTTTAGAAAATTTTTAAAAAAATTTGAATTTTAAATAAATAAATTAGAAAACATGGTGTATGTTTAAGGAACAAAAAATATACATTAATGTTAATTACAGTCATACATAATTAGTTAAACAAGTATTTGGTTTAATTTGGCGTCTATATAAATAACAACAAATTTAAATAAATTTTGCTTTAGTTTGTTATAGATATAAGCTAAATTTTCAAATGTTCTTTTGAAGTAGTGGCTTAATGAAAGTGTTGGCAAAAATTTAAATAAATATTAATTAACTTGTTTGTTTTTATGTTCTGAGTAATTAAAACTTAATAAATAATATAGTGATATGACAGCTCATTAGAGATTTTGCGACTTAAATTCTTAGCAACATGTTGCTAGTGGAAGAATGTTGTTTAAAGGCCTAAATAATTATCGTTTAACATTAAACAGTTTTAAATTTCATAATAGTCTTATAAAAAATCCATTTAAAATAAAATAAATCTTTAGAAACATGTTGCCAGCAACATGGAATAGATTCATTTAAAATTTACAAAACTATAGCTTAATTGTTTTGAAAGAAGTCTTGAACAGATGTAATTTATATTAAAAAAATGTTTAGCAACATGTTGCCTGCTTTTGGAATGCATATCTAACATATAACTAGTTAGCAACATGTTTCTAGGATTGAAATAGCTTGAATTTATTACGAATCTTATTAAATTTTTATTGAATGTTTCGCAAATTTATTTAAAAGTTCGAGAATGTTGCACTAAACTGCTGGCAATATGATGCCAACATGGAATATAATCTTTTAAAATTTACAAAATAAAAGCTAATTAGACATACATTTAATAAAAGTCTTGTACAGATGTAGTTTTAAATAAAATAAATGTTTAGCAAAATGTTACTAGAACTGAATTAGCTTGAATTTATTACGAAACGTATTAAATTTTTATTGAAGAGAGAACATTTTGCAAATGTTGCATTAAACTGCCGGCAACATGATGCCAACATGGAATAGTTCCTTTTTAAATTTAAAAAATAAAAGCTAATTAGACATACATTTAATAAAAGTCTTGTACAGATGAAAGTTATAACTAAATTAATGTTTAGCAACATGTTGCCAGCTTTTGCAATGCATAACTAACATATAAATTATTAGCAACATGTTGCTAGAACTGAATTAGCTTGAATTTAATACGAATCTTATTAAATTATTATTGGAGAGAAAATATTTTGGAAACTTTTTAAAAAATTTGAAAATGTTGCACTAAACTGCTGGCAACATGATGCCAATATGAAATAGATTCATTTAACATTTACAAAATAAAAGCTAATTAGACATACATTGAATTAAAGTATAGTGCAGCTGTAATTTATAATAAAATAAATGTTTAGCAACATGTTGCTAGCTTTTGGAATGCATAACCAAAATATAAATTGTTAGCAACATGTTGCTAGAACTAAATTGAATATATAGAAGAGCAATTTTATGCAAATTTTTTTTATTAAAAAATTCGACAATGTTATACTAAACTGCTGGCAACATGTTGCCAACAATATGTTCATTTAACACTTACAAAATAACTAAATAGACATACATTGAATAATTTATAATAAAAGCAATGTTTAGCAACATGCTGCCAGCTTTTTGGAATGCATAATCAACATATGAATTGTTAGCAACATGTTGCTAGAACAGAATTAAATTGAATTTATTACGACAATTATATAATTTTTATAGAAGAGAAAATATTTTGCAAATTCTTTTCAAAATTAAAACATGTTGCACTAAAATGCTGGCAACATGATGCCAATGTGAAAAATATTTATTTAACATTTAGAAAAAATACTAAGTAACATGTTGCTAGCAGAAAATTGGCTTGAATTTATCACAAAACAATTTTCAAAAGTTAGAGATTATTTGCCGAATTCTAGTAAATATTTAAAAATGTTGCAAACTCCTGGCAACTTGTTGCCAAGAAGCAGAATACTATTCTTTAAACTTTTAAAAATTTAAGTTGCTAAATAATTTCTAACAATTATTTTGTTAATACCGAAAGTCTACAAATTTACATTCAAATTTATATCCAGCTATTGGTGTAGGTCTTTTTATGTCCGGTTTAAAACCATCATTAAAAGTGTTTTTTTTTGTTTGTTTTGGCCTAAAGTACTTGAAACACCTTGTGTTTTTAACAACTGGCATGATTTGCACATAAATTAAAAACACTTTAAAAGTGTTAAATATAAACGAAATCTATAAAAATTCTAAAAAAAAATATTAGCACACGTGTTAATTTAGCCATAAATTCCAAACAAAAAAAAAGAGACAAATTAATAAACACCACATAAAAATTTAATATATGTAACTTCCTGGCTGTCAAAACAAATAAAACTTTATTTATGCAATAATAAACAATTTTAACTAGAATTATTAAAATTACTAATGTGTTTATATTTAAAAAATAAAAATAAACATTTTAATATCTCGACCCAAAACCAAATGTTGATAAACTTAAAGAAAGAAAGAATTTAATTAAGATTTTGCTTAAAAGATTAAACTGTAATAAAAAAAAAAATAAATAAATCTTTTTTTGTTATAAACAAAAACATTTACGATTAAAGTGAGTTGAAAAATGTGCAATTTTTCTGGGTTAGTTTTGAAATTTTTGTAATCAATTTGAATATGTAAGCATTAACGGTTTTAGTAATGAATAATTAAACTTTCTTTAAGCTTTTTATATATCTAGGTTATATTGTAAATGAAAATGTTTAATGTTTTTTTGAGAAATCTAAGCATTTTATTTAAATCATTTTGTTTATAAGAAAGTGTTTAACAGTTCACAGTGAAATGCAATTAAAAGTCATGCAAAAGCTGGGATTTGTTCCACAGTTCCGCAAATAAGCTGTAGTTACAGAATATTTTATTTTATTTCAGGAATATTGCTATTTTGGCTCATTCTTTAAAACGTTGCATATGTACAATAGGGTGGCCCTTAATAAACGAAAGTTGGATTTTGGCCATTCTCACCCTCCAGTTTGGTGAACATTAGCAAAAAAATCATCCTGAAAAAATTTTAGGTAAATCGGTTGGGGTTAAGACGTGCCGCAAGCCCTCTGAAGTTTTGAGATGCATTTACAAGGGGAAAAAATGCATTTTTTTCAGTTTTTGTAAAAATTTTGCCATTAAAAAATTACTTTTGTAATTTAATTTAAAAGAATCGAAATGTGTACGTTCTAATGAGACATAAAACCCTTAAATCGTGAAGGTCAAAGGTAAAATTTTTCAATATTTGGAATTTCTCTTGGAAAGATTTCGAAATGATCGAAATGTTGTATATTTTTGGGCCGATTTTGATGAAATTTAACAAAAATATAACATAAACTCTAGGGTTTATAATAACAGCACAAGAATGGAAATTAACGCTTAATGGCACTTGGGGTTAAAATGACACCAAACTTTTAAAATCATAATTTTTTATGGTTTTAGAAGTTTGGGGTCATTTTAACACCAAGTGCTATATAGGGTTAATTTTAATTTTTCTGCTGCTTTTGTAAATACTAGGCTTTGTGTTATATTTTTGTTAAATTTCATCAAAATCGGCCCAAAAATATACAACATTTCGAACATTTCAAAATCTTTCCAAGAGAAATTCCAAATATTGAAAAATTTGACCTTTGACCTTCACGATTTAAGGGTTAACGTTTTTTGATTTTAGTAAAAGTTTCAGAGTATATTTAGAATTATCTGGACTATAATATTCTAATTAAGTTTTGCTTAAAATTCATAAGAGTAAGAAAATAGAGCTCATTGGCCTAAAAATTGCCAAATAATTGGTTTTTCTCGAAAATTTCAAAATTTAAATCGCAGGTACGGAAAAACTATAAGAGATATTTTCATAATTTTTTCACGATTTAATTCCCTATTATACTCTTAATAAATCCCAATGAGATGATCAAAAAATTCTGAAATTTGTTTAACAAAATTTTTAAAAATTTTAAAATGGAGTTTTGAAACTGCCGTTAAAAAAATTATTTTTTTTGTTCATACCTAAGAATAGGTTAACGGTATCCTACGAAGACAAAAACTCATATACAAGTAAATATGGACATATTTTAAGTAAAAATGAGCTTTTATTTTAATATTTCTCAAAATATGTTAATTTTGTTCCAACATTTCTTGTTCTAGTGGCCTGAGACACGTTAATGGCCTGGCGAATTTTTAATAACTTTAAAATTTTTTAACCGATTTCTGTTTTTTATGTCTCATTAGAACGACAATTACGTACACATTTCGATTCTTTTAAATTGAATTACAAAAGTAATTTTTTAATGGCAAAATTTTTACAAAAACTGGAAAAAATGAATTTTTTCCCCTTGTAAATGCATCTCAAAACTTCAGAGGGCTTGCGGCACGTCTTAACCCCAACCGATTTACCTAAAATTTTTTCAGGATGATTTTTTTACTAATGTTCACCAAACTGGGGGGTGAGAATGGCCAAAATCCAACTTTAGTTTATTAAGGGCCACCCTAATGTACAAGGGCTACTACTCCTTATGTTTTAGCAAAGCACAAATATTTGACATTAAAATGCTTTCAAAATTATTATCAATGAATATAAATAATGGTCTTTCGAAGCTTTTTTCTCACTACGTATAAGATAACCGCAAAACTTGTAATTTTAACTCCTCAATTTCTTCTGTATTCGAATCTCTTTCCTTACTCCGATCGAGGTAACTTCAATAATTTTGATTTACAGGCAGCAATCCCTCTGTAAAATTGCAGAAATCTGTGAATATGTTGTTGGGTTCCGAATAAGGATTGTTATGCTACTCGACTACAAATGCCGCTGGCGTCTTGTCGCCGTATCGACAGCTACTTAATTATTTTAATAATGGCAGCAACATCGTAACCACCTGACATTATTGTTCAAATATTGGGTGTATGACTTATAAATACGTGATTTTTAATAGATAGCGTATCTTTTGAACGCAGTTATTGTTTTTAATAACTGATATGTCATTTTGAAGGTTACCTATCTGTCATTTATTCTCACTTAGTTATTGAACACTTTTTTTTGCTTCGAAAATGTCGAATTTTGTGACAGCAAAGCGTCATATGCGGGAAGTTTTGCTATACTTCTTTAATTTGAAAAAAAAATTCCGCAGAAGCTCACCAAAGCTTATGTTGAATGTGTTCCATCGGTTTCTACGTGCGAGAGATGGTTTGTGTGGTTCAGAAGTGGCGATTTTGACACGGAAGACAAAGATCGCCCAGGCCAGCTTTATATTCCAGACTTTGCCCCAGGGAAATTTTAAAAACTTCAACAAAAATCTAAAAATTTTCAAAAAAAAAAATTTGAAATAAAGTTTCTTTTAAAGGGAAATTTTTTGTAACCAGGGAAATTTTGAAAACTCTACAAAATATTCATAAATGATAAAAACTTATAACAAATATAATAAAAAAATTAAAATTTAACTTTTAAATAAAATTTCCTTTAAAGGGAAATTTTTTATAACTAGGGAAATTTTGAAAAAACTAAAACATGTTCATAAATGATGAATATTTAAAACAGAACTAATAAACATTTTAAAATCTATCTTTTAAATAAAATTTCCTTTAAAGGGAAATTTCTTATAACCAGGGAAATTTTGAAAAAAATAAAAAAATTTCATAAATGATGGATATTTATAACAAAAATAATAAAAAAATTAAAATCTAATTCTTAAATAAAATTTCCTTTAAAGGGAAATTTTTTATAACCAGGGAAATTTTGAAAAAACTAAAAAAAATTCATAAATGATGGATATTTATAACAAAAATAATACAAATTTTAAAATCTAATTCTTAAATAAAATTTCCTTTAAAGGGAATTTTCTTACAACAAGGGAAATTTTGAAAAGTCTACAAAATATTTATAAATGATGGATATTTATAACAAAAATAATAAAAATTTTAAAATCTAATTCTTAAATAAAATTTCCTTTACAGGGAAATTTTTTATAACCAGGGAAATTTTAAAAAGTCTACAAAATATTTATAAATTATGGATATTTATAACAAAAATAATAAAAATTTTAAAATCTAATTCTTTAATAAAATTTCCTTTAAAGGGAAATTTTTTATAACCAGGGAAATTTTGAAAAAACTAAAAAATTTTCATAAATGATGAATATTTAAAACAGAACTAATAAAAATTTTAAAATCTAATTCTTAAATAAAATTTCCTTTAAAGGGGAATTTTTTGTAACCAGGGAAATTTTGAAAACTCTACAATAAATGATGGATACTTATAACAAATATAATAAAAAATTTAAAATCCAACTTTTAAATAAAATTTCCTTTAAAGGGAAATTTCTTATAACCGGGAAATTTTGAAAAGTCTACAAAATATTTATAAATGATGGATATTTGAATACTATTTGTTTCGATCGATGCAGAACGCTCTCTCTGGTATACGTTTCACTTTGAAACAGAGTAGCCGGTACTGACTTGATTCGTTCTTGGCAACAAGAGATGCCAGAAAGATGGGAAAATGTCATAGCTAAAGCTTAAGTATAAGTATTTAAGCTTTAATCGTAACAGCGGAATGGCTGTTAGCCGATTGAGTCTATTAATTAAACGATATTAAGCTGCCGCCGTCATTTTTAAAGTCAGCCGCCGCCTTAAAACTTACTTCATGTGGCTACCATTTATGTTATAAAATTTGTATAATAGCAACCTATTGTTTATGCTAAAATATGCTTTCTTAACCGCTATTGCGGAAGGAATATTTTAATTACATTAACGATTTAGTTTCATTATTATAAATAGTTTTACATATGTATTAAAGTTTAAACTGTTTGAGGTAAAAGCTTCTTTAAAATTTAAACTGCCTAAAGGAATTAAATAGAGATAATTATCTATCATTTATTTTAAATACATGAAATTTAACATTATAAACCTTCCCTATGCGGCCTTCTGTTTAAAATTAAATTTTCTAAAAAAAATTCTCAGCATAATTATGCCTCTAAACATTTAGCTATTTAGCCAATAGATTTTTTAAAAAAAGAGGAGGAAAATTAAAACCATAACTAATTAAATTATCTATAGATAATTGTTAATATAGGAAAAAAATAATATTATTTTGCTAAAAATTAAACGCCTCTTAAATGAAAGGCAAGATAAATAGAAATAGAAACCATTTGAAAATAATAATAAAAATTATTTCTAGTTGAAAACAACCTAAAACGAATTTAAATATGACATAAATTTTTCAACAAAACTTGATTAATGTCAAGCAAATGTTTACAAACAATAAAAGACCTCAAACAAAAAGTTAGCTTAAGGTGGTTTGCTTGAAAATATACTATAAAAATTAAACACATGAGAAAATTTATTTGACCCATATAATTTTTGTTTTCTGTTGAGGTTGAGTTTTGTAAATACATAGTTTTATTGCTGGTTTGAAATTCTTTAATTTAAAAAGTTCTATTGTTTAATTTATTTAGGATTTTTTTCTTTTTCAAATTGGTTGGCGTGCCTCACGCTAATCATTCATTTTGTTTATTTATTATTTTATTTTGTTTTTGGAATTTATTTTCTTTAAATTTAAAATTAATTTAATCTCATACATCACTTCAAACACACATGATGTTGAGGTTGGTTGCTGTCTATTGTTAACGGTCAAGTTTTAGATAATAAGTTGAGAGTTGTACAGCAGACCTTCAGCTTAGTTTTAAGATTAATAGTGGTATTCAGTTGTATATTGTTAAGCATTCATAGAATCCGTAATAAAAACTAGTTTCTGGCATCAATTTGTGAATTTAGGGTATTCACACGGTAGTCATAAAGTCGTATGTCATAAAATAATAACACCACAAAATATGACTGCTGTGAGCAACCCTCATAAGTTAATGTGCTATTTCAAATTTGAGTCAGCTGATAAAAGAATTTTTTTTTAAATTTTCCATTAATTTTTATTTCAAAATTAATTTTTTTTTTAAATTTTTGAAAAAAAAAAATTTCAATTTATTAGAGAACAAAATTTTTTTTATGATACAAAAAATTCGTCTTAAAATTTAATTTTCTAGATTTTGAGCCATTGTAGGTTCGACTTACTATGGCGTTATATACTTCGTTGCAAGGACTATATTGTAAAACTTTAGTACTTTATGACAATATGACTTGATAGCACACCATGTAAAATGTTTTGAATGGACCAAATGTTTTGGAAGATTGAGACCTTCTTCAGATTTTTTATTAATTAGTGTTAATTTATAATAATTAAAATTATTATAATTTTAAACTTGTTTTTCCAACTTCAGTGAATACCCTTAATTCTCAATTCCATAAATATAAAATTACTAAGAAAATGTTCAAACATTTTCTTAGAAAAGACACTAAAATCTTTATTTTCTTAAGTTTTAGCTCAATAACTCACCATTTTTTAAACACTATTTTTACGTATTTCTAGCGTATTTACGTCATAGTTCTAAAAATTTAACAAATTTATCACAAAATAAATAGTAACGTCAGTGATTGATTACTAAGGATTTGTGTGTGTAAAGTGTAAAGTCAGCATAATTCCTGTTAAATCTTTTACAATTAGTTCAAAAAATATAGAAGACAATTTGGCAAGAAGAGAAGCTTTTAAAAAATACATTAATAGAGCTACTGCAGCGATATAGATTGAAATGGGAAGATAATCCAATAAAGTGGGTGTTATTTTAAACAGATTTTATATTGCTTTATTACAGATTTTATACAGTTTCTAAATGTAGTATAATAAAGATAAAAATTTTAAAATACTAGATTAATTAGATTAATTTTGTATTTAAAAACCGGGGTTTCTAACAGTTTTCATAACAAAAACCTTTAAAATACTGGTTTATCTTAAAACCAGTATTTATTTTTGTTTGGTATATACCTGAATCTATAAATTTTTTTATCCTCCCACATTTACATTTCATAATATTGAAAAATACTAATTTTTAACCACTTAGCATAACAAACATGCATAAAATTGTGGTGTTCAATAAAACCTGTATTTTATTTTAAACTTCATTTATTAAATTTGTCAATGATTCATAACAAAAATACTAGAAAACAAGTAAGAGATCTATATACCAAAAATACAAATTTTAAATATTTTTAGGTAAACAAAAGTTATTGTTTTTTCCAAAGTTGCTTTTTTCATTTTTGGAAAAAAAATTTTCTAATTATTTCAAAATTTTTTTTTAAATTTCAAAAATAATTTTTTTTTTGGGAAAAAAAATATTTTTTTCCGATTTTGACCCATTGTAGGTCCAACTTACTATACGTCGTTGCAAAGGTCTTTGAAATATCTATCATTATATATCCATATTGTCTATATTAATGGCTTAATAATCCAGATATAGTAGGTCAAAAATCGAGGTTGTCCTGGTTTTTTCCTCATATCTCAGCCGATTTTGCTTATTTTAAATAGGAAACTTCTCGAAAGCATGTCTGACAGAATTATTGAAGATTTGGATCCCGAAGATATCTGGGGTCTTCAAAAAATTGATTTCAACAGACAGGCGGACATGGCTTAATCGACTCCGCTATCTATAAGGATCAAGAATATATATACTTTATAGGGTCGAAAAATTATATTGTGGAAATTACAAACGGAATGACAAACTTATATATACCTACCCTTCTCTCGAAGGTGAAGGGTATAATAATACACACTTCTTAAGATTTTTTTTCTTAACCAAAACCTTTAAAATACTGGGTTTATAATAAAACAAGTATTATTTTTATTTGTATGTAATTATATCTATAAATCTTTATTGACCTCAATCATTTAAATTTTATAATTTTGAAAATCCAGATTTTTAACCACAATAACTCATAAAATAGTGGTTTTTAGTAAAACCAGTATTTTTCAATTTTTTTTATTTAAATGCTAGAAAAAGCTATTTTTGGAGCATCATTTTAAAATACAGAAAAACCATATCATATTCATCATCATTTAGCGCCATGGATATTTGGCTTTGGTGTTGATTCGGCTGGTTGGCCGGGCTTCACACACGATCTCTTAAGCTATGGGTTATCGTAATGGATCCATTTTTCATCGCAAGTAATGATTCAGCAGTTCATAATAGATAGGACCTTTTTGTTCCCACCAAATACAGAGAATTAGCTTACCTCCATTGATATTTGGCATTTCTGTCGATTAGGCTGGTTGACCGGGCTTCGCATACATTCTCTTTCGCTTTAGGTTATTGTAATGTATCCATTTTTCATTGCAGGTAATGATTCGGTGAAAAAAATTATTTTCTTTTATAGCGTTCAAGCATCATTTCGGACATCATCGGGCATTCGTATGGTACTCAATTACCTTGCTTTTGGATGAATCCTGCTGCTGCTCGCAAACGTTTTGAAATTGCAGCTTGAATAGCTTCCAATGATTTGGCTAACTCTTGTTGAGTTTGACAATAATCTTCATTGAGTAATGCCTCCATTTTTTGGTCTTTAAACTTTTTTGGATGGCTTCTTTGTCTTCCGTGTCAAAATCATCACTTCTGAACCGAACAAAGCATATTCCACACGTTCAAACCGATGGAACACATTCATCATAAGCTTTGCGGCTTCAGCGGCACATTTTTTAAATCAAAGAAGTAAAGCAAAACTTCCCGCATATGACAATTCGTTGGTATAAAATTCGACATTTTCGAAACCAAAAAAAGACTTCGTTTACACTTTAATGTTTAATAACTAAATGAGAATGAATTATATACAGATATTTACCCTTCAAAACGACATATAAGTTATTAAAAACAAAAACCACGTTAAAAGATAAGCCATCTATATAAATCCCTAATATGGAGTGAGACCAATCCAAAACAGACCTTACAGACGCAATTACATTCAGAAAAATGCACCATTTCTTCAAAAATTAAGTCGGAGCTCGCGTTACGGTCAATAGAGATCGTTATCGTGTCATTATCAATGATTTTTTGTTTGAAAATATGGATGACATAGATTCGAGCTAGATGAGGTTTCAATCGGATGGCGCTACGTGCCATACGTCGACCTTAACCACAGACTTATTGAAATCAAGATTTGGGGATAACTTGATTTCGAGAAATGGACCTTTTCAACTGGCCTCTAAGGTCGCGACATGTGACACCTCTTGATTATTTCCTGTGAGGTCAGATGAAGTCACTGGATAAGCAGATAAACCAACAACAATTGACGCCTTGGGAGGTTTAAAAATCCATTTTTTGATCGAAATTTTTCATTTCATCTCTATTCTAATTTGTTAGCTCAAGTTTATGTTTATCACTTATCTATCCTTCTCCTACGTAAATCGTTAAATAACTGCAACAGTAATCAGCACTCTGTTATCGTTTATAAGCTCACGTTGTAAGCTTTCAATACAAAACGTGTCGATTAACTTTGTGGTAACTAGAAGACATAATACGTCTAGATTATTTTATTTTATTATTTTTTTTTTTTTTTTACAAAAAACACACACATCAGCTGACGACATACTAACAAATCAATGTATGTTTGAGTGTAACAAACAATCAACCTAACAACAAATATTGTAGAGTTAATAGAATAACGAGTATTGAAAGAAAAACTAGACTCGTTACTTTATGCTGAAGCACTGCAATAACTCACGAACACAGCTACAGTTTTTTCTATACATAAAATACATAATGGAAACAGTGGGGCGAGAAAATTATAAGACAAAAAATATAGATTTGAAGCCTTTTTTCCAACTTTTCCTCCAGTTTTTGTATTTCGAAACATCAAATAATATTTAAAAATATTTCAGTCCATTTTGACCAGTTACGAGCATTTAAATCAGTGTCAGAGACATGCGCCGAATAAATTTCAGGGCGGCGGCTGCTGTCTCCATAAAATGTCGGCGGCTAAAAAGCCGGCTGTCATCCGACTAAAGAATAATTACT
Organism: Calliphora vicina; assembly: GCF_958450345.1. Taxonomy (NCBI): domain Eukaryota; kingdom Metazoa; phylum Arthropoda; class Insecta; order Diptera; family Calliphoridae; genus Calliphora; species Calliphora vicina. Next base: position 25,442,456 of record NC_088781.1, read on the forward strand.
CAAATTGTAAAAAAATTTCATAAGTGAAATTCCGAAAATTTTATGAAACCACTAAGGAACTTTTATCTTCAAGCCGACTTAAACTGAACAAATTTCGGCGGTGACGTCTTTTAAAATTTATCGGCGGCTCGGCTTACAGCCGTTGGGTGCAGGTCTCTGACTAGTGGTTGGCATAAATAGAACTTGGATTGTAATAATATGTTATGTTCTTTCTTTCTCTGTTGTAATCTGACCCCTATTGTGATTTTTGTTTCTTAATTGATACATTGTTTACAGTTAAGTAATCGATCGTGTTCGCGACCTGGTGGCTATTAATGCTAAACACTGACTTGAGCTGTGTAACTCTTGAAATATTTTCAGTGTCTGAAGTATATCATAGCACACAGTATTTTATGTATTTGTAATGGTATTTATATAATTATTATATCCATATTATTTTCCGTCAGTCCATCAGTCTGTCTCTTGATATATAATACATTTAATAACAGTTTATGTGTATTTTTTTTTTGTTCAATCTTGTTGTTGAAAAACCTACGCATGTTCTCCCCTTGGCTGCTTACATGTGCATTAATTTCTTATAACAAAATAATAAAAAAAAATTCTAACACGAGTAAGTCTTGAACATTATTTATCTTTTTCATAAAAAAGAAAAAAAAAAAAAATATGTGTAAAAATATTTAATAGAATTTTTATTGTTAATAAAATATGAAATTGTTGGAGTTAAAGCCACACATACAGTTGCTGCTGGAAAAAAAAATTAAATAATTGTTTGTTATTTTCTTAAAAAGAAACTGTTCAATGTCATGTGTATTTGAAATTATATATTAATTTTTATTTTTAATATTTCAGTACGTCAAACTATAATTTTGTTGGCATTTTAATGGCTGTTATTTAATATTTCAACAAAATTGTTTTAAAACTATTTATTAAAATTTTAGCTGGAGTTAAAAAAGTGGTTTTGTTTAAGAAAATATATTTGAGTAGATAATAAATGTTGGGTGTGAAATTGAATACATATAAAACCTGTCCCGAAATTTGGTCCACTCTTTTGTCGATTTTACATAAATATGTCTGAATTTGGATATAGCCTTGAATTTTCTTCTTTAATGCACGGGTAGGTTATAGGCTAGTTGGGATAGAGACTTGAAATAACTCCAAAAAAATCCAATGGTTTAAAAGCACAATATTTGGACGGCCAATTGTCAAAAATGGCTAAAAAAAAGTGCACAAAAATCTAAGTTTAGCAAAAAATACCAGAAAAAATGTCAAAAATGTCATGATAAAACACAACAAAAAGGACCTTTTGTTTTGTGATTGCCACGCCCACTCAAAAATAGGCCTCGTCGATAAGTTATTATTTTCTTTTGTAGTCTGAATTAGATACTTTATTAGTGGTAAAATTATAAAAACCTTTTCAATACCAAATTCTTGTTTGTAATTTTAATTTCTTAAAAATATGTATACTCTCCTTTAATGAGACTTTACTTACACCAAACATTTGTCATAAACAATGACTACTTTTACGTTTCATTGCAACCCTGTGTTGTTTCATTTATTTCAGTTTTTATTTTCCACTCAATTCCCATAAAAATTAACAAACTGCAATTAATTTGCACCTAAAATCCCAGCTGCTAAAAATAATAAATGATTTTTTGTATTAAACACACTTGTTTTCCAAGTATTAAACAATTAATTTAAAAATAAATTTATTAGATAATTCTAATAAGACTGCATGTTTTAACACAATAAGAATAAAGAAAAAGACATGATTGTTAACATGATTTAACCATCAAAATGTAAATAAAAACAAATACCAACAACAAACAACAACAATAAAAACAAAACAAAAATTAAACTCATAAACCCAACCCAAAGAAAGAGTAACAAATAAAATACTCTTTTGTTTTAATACAAAATGAAAGAAACAAACAAACCAACGCGTGCTAAAAATGCACAAAGCTAAAAATTAAATAATTTTATTAACACAAAAAAGTAACGTCATGTCTTAAAAATGTTGTGTGAGAGTGTGTTGCAATAGATTTGCATATAAAAACAGCAAAAATACTAACAACAACAAAATTGTTTGGGGACAGACAACAACAATACATGGAGAAGATGGCTAAACTCACCCACCAAACTACCAAATTAAACAACCATGTTGATGTTTGTTTACATTACATTTAATAACAACGATGGTTGTTGCTCGGTCATGTTTGTTGATTTGATGATGACATTAACCCTAAAAATGGTGGCTCAATGTTAAATGAGTAAAAGAGGGAGTAATAAAAACATGTTTATTTACATTATTATTTACTTTAAATGACAGTTAACATATAATTTACTTATTAAAGCTTTATGATTTTTATTTTGTTAAAAAATAACTTCCCTATTTTTTTGTTAGTTTGTTTCTGTTCAGTAGTTAATATTAATTGCACTTAATTACCACTCCTAGTACAACAAATTAATAGTTTAAATATATTGCAAGAATTTAATAAGCATTTAATACCTTTCATAAGATGTTAAACAAAAATAAAAAAATAATTTATACCGCCTGCTTTAGAGATTTAAACTCAAAATTTTTATTAAATTGCCAATTCAATTTAACCGGTTTTTTTTTTTAAATTTATTGCATAAATTTATAAATATACGTATTGATTGTTATTGCTGTTGTTCAAGTTCTCTTTAAAATTTATTGTCAATTTTATTTAACATCAATTTAATTTATCAATAATAAACTGACCTTCATAACTGATCAGCTGTTTAGTAGGCTGCATATGTTGAATTTTAAAAAAATCAACTTTTCAGAATTTCGGTTTGTTTTTGGGGGACACTTTTTTTTGATATTTTGGGTTTGTTTATTTAAGTTTGATTAATTTTTATTTGTAAATTTATATTGTCTATTATTTGTATTGACATTAATTAATATGTATTTAATTAATTTTACTACTATTTTATTGCTTCCTGTCGGTATTAAATTTGTAAAAATAAAAGTGTTTGTATTAATAGCTGATTTCAGTTTGATTGGCCATTTGATTCTAGGTATAAATAGCTTTAATAAAGTGTTGGAAATTCCCTTCTCTTGTTAAATTTAATCTTGTTAGAGTCTAATTAATTATTAAGATTTAGTAAATAAATCATAAATAATGGGTTTAAATTAAAAATAAGCAGTTAGAATGTTGCCACTATTAATCTAACTATTGGCCGTAAATTTGCTGTTCATGAGTTTCATCTTTGTGTAAAAATTTTGCTCTTTTTCTTCTCGTTTTATGCTGGAAAACGCCTGTAATCAGTTAAAAGATCTCACAACAAAAAACCTTTATTTTAACCTGACTTAGCCAGTTGTCATTGTGCAACGCCAGTGTTCGGTTAGATTAAAACCGAAAAGTTTTAATCTAATTTCCTTTTATATTAAAACTTTTCGTTTTTTTACTTTCAAAAGAAAAATGCTAAATAAATTTTAATTAAATGGTATGAAAACCATAAAATCGATGCCCCCATTATTCTTTTGACCCATATGTCAAAATATCAGAAATATTCATTCGAATTTTGTATTACAAATCAGCAAAATCGGTTCATAAATGGCTGAGATACAGACAAAAACCTAGACAACTCGATTTTTGGTAAATTTTTGCCTATATTTCAGACACCAAATTCTGTGTGTATCAAAATTAAGGTATTTCAAAGAACTTTATAGTGACATATACCAAGACTAACTTTTATTCTCCATATTTAAAATTTCATAAAATGTTTGAGATCCCAAATGGCCATTGTGATAGCCGCAAATGCATCTCAGAGAAATTGAAGTATTTTAACTTTTTGTGTATTTTTTATAGAAATGTCTGTGTATAACAGTATTTTCTATAAAAATTTTGTGTATAACTGTTTTTTCTATAGAAAATTTTGTATATAACTGTTTTTCTCTATAGAAAATTTTCTGTTTAACAGTATTTTACAAAGAAAATCATGTGTATAATAGTTTTGTTTGTGTATAAAAGTTTTTTCTATAGAAAATTTTGTGTGTAACAGTTTTTTCTATAGAAAATTTTGTGTATAACAGTTTTTTGTATAGAAAATTTTATGTATAACAGTTTTTTCTATAGAAAATTTTGTGTATAACAGTTTTTTTCTGTAGAAAATTTTGTGTATAACAGTTTTTTCTATAGAAAATTTTGTGTATAACAGTTTTTTCTATAGAAAATTTTGTATATAACTGTTTTTCTGTAGAAAATTTTGTGTATAACAGTTTTATCTATAGAAAATTTTATGTATAACCGTTTTATCTATAGAAAATTTTATGTATAACCGTTTTATCTATAGAAAATTTTATGTATAAAATTATTTTCTATAGGAAATGTTGTGTATAACAGTTTTTTCTGTAGAAAATTTTGTGTAATTAGTATTTTCTATAGAACATTTTGTGTATAACAGTTTTGTCTATAGAAAATTTTATGTATTAAATTATTTTCTATAGAAAATTTTGTGTAAACAGTATTTTCTATAGAAAATTTTGTGTATAACAGTTTTTTCTGTAGTAAATTTTGTGTATAACTGTTGTTTCTATATAAAATTTTGTGTATAACAGTTTTTTCTATAGAACATTTTATGTATAACTGTTTTTTCTATAGAAAATTTTGTGTATAACAGTTTTTTCTATAGAAAATTTTGTGTATAACTGTTTTTTCTATAGAAAATTTTATGTATAACAGTATTTTCTATACACAATTTTATGTATAATAGTATTTTCAATATAAAATGTTGTGTATAACAGTTTTTTCTATAAAAATTTTGTGTATAACTATGTTTTCTATTTAACATTTTGCGTATAACAGTTTTTTTCTAGAAAATTGTGTGTATAATAGTATGATTTATTGGAGAGTGCTGAAACTAATCATATCTACAATTTCAGCCCACAGAAACATAATAAAAGTAACTATGAGTTTCTGTGTTATAAAAGGTGTTGCTCCTCCTTTAAAATTAAAACCTTTTTCATAGTGCAAAAACACCGCTTATAAAATCGTCCTTGATTTGCTTAGTTTCCGTTTAAACATCATTATTATAAGTGAATTTTAGTCAATTTTGATTCTTCTTTTCATCACTATGGACCCTTATCATTGTTTCAGTTTATTTTTTAATACATAAACGTTTCATGTTTTGCCGTCATAGTAATTTACAGGCTTGTAGTCGTCAATTTTGCAACATTTTCTCTTTGATTACACTTCCTTAAAAAGTGTAATTTTAATGTAAAGTGAGTTAGCTGTTGGCCATGGGTTGTAAAATGTAAAATAATGTTGTACAGATATTCTTTTGCCTTGTCATCCATCTTCTGTAGGGATAATTAGCAGTTGTTGACATGTTACCCAATAATTATAGAGTGAGGAGAAGCACCAGCCAAGATTTATGTGTTGAAATAAATTAGAGTTTTTGAAAAGAGATTAAAGATGATTTGAAAAAAGGAAAACTTGTTTTAATAATGATTTGTTTTTTGTATAATACTAATTTTGTTTCATTTTCTTTCTTTGCAGGTATGTTTTGATAACAATTATTGAAAAAAATATTTGAAAAGTCTGGTAAGAATGTTAAATTTTAAAGGAAATTGTTAAAGTGGTTTTAAAAAAGGTATAATAATGGTACTTTTTGGTTATTCTCAAGAATCATTATTATTTGTTTGTTTTTAAATACATTTTGTTTAACTTTTGTATTTAAAAGTTTAATGAAATTTAAATATTCGAGTGTTTCTGGGAAAATGTACCAAGAAGGTACTTTTTCGGTTTTCTAAAGAAACTTGAAATTAAGACTTTAGCTAATAAATTAAATGTGTTATAATTTAAACTTTTTAAATTATAAGGAGTAAATTCAACAAGTGTAAATATTTGAGTGTTTCTAATAAAAAAATACCTTAATGGTACTTTTTATTTTTATGCAGAAAGTTTATAATTTTAACTTTAAAATGCTTAATGAATTGTAAATTCTCCTAAGTATCTTAATGCATCATGCTTCAAATAAAAACATTTGGAGTACTTTCCTTAAGAAACATTTTAGAAACTATTAAAATATTTATGGATTTTTCTTAAGAAACTTGTTTAATGAAAACTTTAATTTATTAACACTTAATTTAATTTATTTCTAATTTGAGCATACTACCCGTAAATAATCTCCCTTTTTGACATTATTAATTGCTTTTTCCTATTACTGCTACATTGTTTTTATTTCTCATTGACATTTGATGAAAAACCATAAACATAATGTTTTGACTTTAAAATATTTGCTAACAATAACAACTGCATTAAAACCGCATAATTTTCTATAATTTATTGGAAAAAATCCAACTAAAACAATAACAAATTGTTTAAATTAATTGTCAACAACAAACTTAAAAAAAACAAATTAATAAGCATTTTGTTACGGAGACCGTTTTGTTTTTCATGAATGCCAAACGATGTTTTTTTTAACAGTTTTGTTTGCTTGTAATAAATGATTTGTTGTTAATTGTTTATGAGAGGGTGGTTTAGAAAATTTTAAACAAAGAAATTTTGCATTAGAAACCCCAAACCCCAAAACCCCCAAAAACAGCTGATTACAATACCAATGCAAACGTATATATCAAGGCGAATTCCTTAAAATGGTGTCGATAGCACAGCTGATTATTTTTTCCTCACTTGTTTACAGGCTCAAGCTGTCAAATTCGCTAAAGTTTGTTGTTGCGAATACCACTACAAACCTAAAAGCAAAAGAAAACCAAAAGGCTGATTTTGACAGCTCCAGCCAACATAAACAAAAATTTTGACAAGCACAATAAAGGAGCAAAAACCTATCACCTGATTAGATGCACCGAACTTATTAATAGACCTTGGTTAAACCCTCTTAGTTTGTATTGAATACTAGTATAAGAGTTTGCAACTTGAAACATCATGTTTTGTTTCTCATCTCTCTAGAGCAGTGGTCGGCATTCTTAGCCATCAGGTGACGAACATAATCGGTAAACAACACGAATGTCAACGAAGTTAATAAAAATTATCAAATTAGAAACGAAAATCACAATCAATAGCTGCTCAAATTACAACAAAGAAATCGTGTTATTATTATTATCCACATTAGCTTTATCCCGATTCTCCTTGTCATATTAACCTAATATAAAATTCATTTCACTCATCACTCTACCCTCGTTTAGTGTTTCTATTATTGTTAACAACTAAAATAATTAATTAATAAATAATTCATTGTGAAAAATAACAAAACAACAATAAGCACATCATTTTTCGTTGTATTTTTTTTTTTCATTTTCCACATTATTTATTATTTTTTTTTTATAATTTTAAACCATAAATTATTTTTCCATTTGGCTTAAATAAGCAAAACAAAAAACTGCATGCAGTTTAACCCATTTTTATACCACTTATGAATCAAAGAAGAAAGAGTGAAAAAATACATACTTAAAATAAAATAATAAAAAACGAAGTTGAAAATTGTCTATATAATATTTGAACATGGTGTTGAATTTACCAGGCATGGGTGCAGAAATGTAAAGGATGGGAATCTCTAATGAATTATATAGAATATTTTGTGTATAACAGTTTAATTTATAGAAATTTTTCTATAGAAAACTTTGTGTATAACAGTATTTTCTATAGAAAATATTCTGTTCTGAATTAAATATTGGGTGTATGACTTAAAGCATGGGAATTTTTAGCTATTATTTTCAAACATTTGCACAATATAAATTTAATCCCATCTATCTGGCAACAAATTGATTCGGAGCCAAAACAAGTACTCATCTTTTGAGGCCAAGAGCGAATCAAATCAATATCGGATACTCTGTTTCAAAATTAAGCAAATACCACTTCATTCTAAATACTTTTTAACGTGTGGCCGTTGTCAAAATGAAAGTCTTGTGTATAATAGTTTATTCTATAAGAAACTGTCTGTGTTACTGAATTTTTTGTGTATAACAGTTTTTTCTATAAAAAAAATTTGGTTCTGAGTTAAGACAGTTTTTGTGTATTAGAATATGTTGTGTATAACTTTGTGTGTACAGCATTTTGTCTAGATACTGCGTATAACAGTATTTTCTATAGAAAACATTGTGCATAACAGTTTTATATATACAAATTTATGTATAACAGTTTCTTCTATAGAAAACATTGTGTATAAGAGTTTTTTTCTATCGAAAATGTTGTGTATAACAGTTTTTATATAAAAAAATTTATGTATAACAGTTTCTTCTATAGAAAATGTTGTGTATAATAGTTTTTATGTAAAAAATTGTATGTATAACAGTTTCTTCTATATAAAACTTAGTGTATAACTGTTTTTTTTATAGAAAATATTGTGTATAACAGTTTCTTCTATAGAAAATGTATAACACTTTATTTTATAGACAATTTTGTATATTACAGTATTTGCTATAGACAATTTTGTGTATATTAGTATTTTCCTTTAAACATTTTGTGTATAACAGTTTTGTATATATAATAAAATGTTCCTTAAATTCATTATTAATCTTCTCATTCCTTTAAATCCCTTTGTAACACTCACAAATTGCCATATACTCGTACTCAACACAATTTATGCAAATTTATAGCAAAAAAAAAAAAGAAGCTGAAAAAACATTGTATGTATTTTGAACTGCAATATTGTTATTTTTATTAGTTTTTGCTTTATTTATTATTATTTTCCTTAATTTGAATTTCCTGTTTGCAATAGAAGTAGAAGAAAAAAACTATTATTATGTTTTTCTGACATTTAGTCACGTTTTTATGCAAGCTGATTATTATATTTTTCTTTATAGTTTTCTTTTCAAAAACTATATTTATGTTTATTAGCGAAAAAAAACAAAAACGATTAGAGTTTAAAGGAAATAATCGGTTAATAAAATGTACAAACTAAACAATGTTTAGTTGGAAATAATTTTTAAAACATACAATACATATTAAGTTCTATTAGTGTGATAATCTTGATCCCTCATTATTTTGTACTCTTCACACCAGTGGTCGGCACCCATACCCAGCAGGTCCTGAATATGGTTGGTTATTAGCCTATAAATAAAAAAAATCTGATTAAAACACAGAAATAAAATTCATAATATATTTTTGTAATATACTTATGCTCCACATTCTGTTTATGTCGACCTCTGTTCTAGATCTAAAAACTATTAGTATTGAAATTTTGTTAGATTGTATCACTGCCTTGATCAGCTTATCATAAGATTGCTATTAAGTTTTTCCATCCTAAAAATGTCAATTACATTTTAAATGAGCTATAAAATAGTACATTTAAAACTAAAACTTGCATTTAGTTTTACTTTCATTTAAACCCAAAATCACTTAAAAATTTCGCAATGGTTCGCTGGCATGTTTAACAACTATTAACAGATCGCCACAAATGTTCATGTTGAACATTTTATTTCATTTTGTTTTAATTTTCTTTATTTTACTTTTTTTTTTAATTTAAAGCTAAAGACATGTGCCGCCAGTCAGTCAAGCATTCACGCCAGCCAAGTCAACTCAAATCTTTTAGTTAACAGAATTATTAACAATTATGATGATGCACTTTACACTCTTCTTATTCTACCACACTTCCATACGACTGGCTAGCTGGCGCATTGCATTGCATGGCTGGCTGGTGGACTGACTTGTTGACTGCATTGTGCTGTTGTCTCAACTTGGTTCAGGTGGTAAGGTGTTAATAGTGTATGAGTACATAATTTTTTCTTTATTTTTTAAAGTTTTGTTATTTTTAACAACTCATCGACACTTGTGGTTGGGGCTCTAAGACGATTAAATTGATAGCAGTGGTGGAAAATGTTATACACAAGATTTTCAATGGAAAATACTACTATACACAAAATTTTATATAAAAAATACTTTTTATCACTAGATTTTCTATAGAAAATACTGTTATACACAATATTTTCTATAAAAAATCTATTATATATAAACTGTTCTATAGAGATAACTGTTTTACAAAAGATTTTCTATAGAAAAAACTGTTATACACAAGTTTTTGTATAGAAAATACAGTTTACACAAAATTTTCTATCAAAAAAACTGTTATACACAACATTTTTTATAGAGCAAACTGTTAAAAACAAGATTTTCTTAATAACTTAATAATAACTAAATTCTTAATAACTGTTATACATCAGATTTTCTAAAAAAAAATTTTTATACACAAAATTTTATATAGAAAACACTGTCATACAAAAAATATTCTATAGAAAATACTGTTATACAAAAGTTTTTCTAAAGAAAATCCATTATACAAAAAATTTTCTATAGAAAATACAGTTAAACATAGGAATTTCAGTAAAAAAAACTGTTATACACAAGATTTTCTACAGAAAATACAGTTATACACAAAATTGTCTATCAAAAAAACTGTTATACACACAATTTTCTTTAGAAAAACTTTTATACACACCATTTTATTATAGATAAAACTGTTATACACACGATTTTCTTAATAATATACTGTTATATACCAGATTTTCTAAAGAAAGACAGTTATACACATAATTTTCTATAGAAAAAACTTTTATACAAAAAATATTCTATAGAAAATACTGTTATACATAAGAATTTCTCTATAGACAATACAGTTATAGACAAAATTTTCGATCAAAAAATCTGTTATAATCTAATTTTTCTTTAGAAAAACTGTTATACACAAGCTTTTTTAAAGAGAAAACTGTTATACATAAGATTTTCTATAGAAAATACTGTTATAAGCAAGCTTTTCTTAATAGTATTCTGTTATACACAAGATTTTCTAAAGCAAATCTATTATACACATAATTTTCTATAGAAAAAAAAATTTTTCCATAGAAAATACAGTTGTACACAAAACTTTCTATAGAAAAACTGTTATACACAAAATTTTCTATAGAAAAACTGTTATACACAAAATTTTCTATAGAAAAACAGTTATACACAAAAGTTTCTATAGAAAATATTGTTATAGGCATGCTTTTCTTAATAATATTGTTGTCTATAGAAAAAATTGTTATACAAAAAATATTCTGTGAAAATATTGTTATACATAAGACTTTCTGTAAAGAAACTGTTATACACAAGATTTTCTATATTTTTTATAATAAATACTGTTATACACATGATTTTTAATAGAAAAAACTGTTATACAAAAGAGTTTCTTTAAAAAAATACTGTTTTATTCTATAAAAAATACTGTTATACACAAATACTTTTCTATAGCTAATATTACATGTTTTGAAGTAAAGAAATAAAAAATACTGTTACACAAAATTTTCTATAGAAATACTATAATTTAAATACTATTATAAACTAGCTGCCCCGGCAAACGTTGTTCTGCCATAGCTCCCACAAAGTTTGAAGACTCCCACTATAATAGTACTCCAGATACTAGGGTATTCAATTAATCGGGTTTCTGGATGAATCGGTTAATCGATCAAATAATTAATCGGGGTTTAGATTTAATCGGTTAATAATCGGTTAATATTAAATTATTCGATTAACCGAATAATTTCTATTTTAATTTTAAATTGAAAAGAAAAACGCGAATTTTGTATACTTATATAAGCATTTTGTTTCTAAAAAGAACAAAAACATAAAAAACAAACAAAACATAATAATTCACCAAACAATAAATAAAAATATACACATGTGAGTTCTTTTTTTAGATTTTAAGGAGATCTTCTGAAATAATCTTTTTAAAAAAGAATGTAATTTAAATGCTTCAATCTTAAACGATTTTTTTTAGTTTTAATTAAACTTGACTTGAAATATCTCACTGATTGTAGATTTCGAAAAATCGAAAATAAGGCACGATCTTTTTTAGTTTTTTCTACGCATATTTTTTTAGATTTTGAATACTTTAATAGTATCGTTAAGTACTGATTAAAGACTCGTTTCAGCAATGTCTTTAGTTTCGTCTATTACCATGTCGTCCTTCAACTCATTATCACAAAGTTCATCATAGAATATTCTAGAAAAAATGTCATTTCCAAATTCCTTAGTTTCAGTTTACGTACTATACTTCAAATAACTATTGCTAGAAGGGAATATTCACGAGTTAAGAAATTAAATTTTAAAAAATAATTCTGCATAAAGTGCAAAAAGGAGACATTTCGGTTAATCGGTTAATCGACACAAATTAATCGGTTTATTCGGTATTTGAAAATCGTCAATTTTAAATTATTCGAACAGTTAACCGACAAAAATTAATCGGTTAACCGATTAACGGTTAATCGATTGAATACCCTACCAGATACGCATTAATAAATGTTTACTTTGTATGGGAGGTGCCATGTCCATTGTACCTATATAGGTCAATTGTGAATCTAAACCATCCAGGGACCCACTCAAACACACACAACAAATTTCATCGAAATCGGCCCAGCCGTTAAGGATGAGTTCAGTTACTAACACACGTACAGAAGAATTAACTTGAATATTTCTTTAAACATAGGAGAATTGGCCCCCATTGTTTTTTTTGTTCGACAGCATTGCGATTTTAACTTCGATACAAGTGTCTACTACACAAAACTAGTTTTTGTCATGCATTGTACTAAACTCACAATGCCAAGCAATAGTTTTAGTAGTACAAATTAAAGTCATAAGTAAATAAAACAAAAACGAAAGCATACTTTAAGGCTTCCGTAAAAATAGGTAAAAATGCATTGTTGCATTAACATGCATAAAGAAAACAAAAAAATAAACAAACCTGTGAAAATATTAAAAAATAATCAACGCAATTCAATAAATATTTTAATTTATTAATGTATTTTAATGTAAATTTTTAATGTACAATAAATATAATAAATAATATTACAAATTTTTTAAAATATCATATTTTAAAGACTTTAATAGATGTTTAAACTTTTATTTAAAAAATCTATATTTCTAATAAGGAAAAGCTTTTTTCTCTAATTAATTTAAAGCTTTTTATGATTTTCTATCATAACACTTCAACCATAACATTTGTTTTTTTTATGTTTTAACTTTTTTTTTTTCCTATGTTGCCTGGCTCTCCATCATCTTACTGCCACACATTCATGCTATGGTTTTTCTTTAACTTTTAGTCTGAGACAGCTTGTCGGTCGATGTTAGACGTTCGTTATTTCCACAAATATTTTTGACATCAGCTGTCATTGTTATCTTCATTTGTGCGTTATATTGTGTGTATTAAATATTTGTTCATTATACTTGTAATATTTTCTCTCTAAAGTACAATTAATTTTTTTCTTGTTTGTGCAATAAAGAAGCAACTCAAATGAAAATTAATTGGTTTAATTTATTATGAAATGCTTAGTGCTTCTTTTACATTTTTTGTGTAACCACATCATTGATGTCATTATCATTCTATATCATTTTCATCATCATTAAGTAAATTTTCCAACTTTATTTTTTTTTTTTTTGTTTTGGCAAATTGTGTTATTTGATGAATATCATTTTGTTTTTCCTGAAAATTTTTGTTTTTTTTTATTTATTATTATTAAAATATTCATAAAGTCTGTGGAGTGTCTATGTGTGTTGGAGTGAGTGAACGTTGTTTGTTTGCCAATTTGGCCAAGTTTTGTGTGGTTTCCATTCATTAAATTTTGTTGTTTGGTTTTTTTTTGTTATGTTTTGTGTAATAATATTAAATTTTTTTTTCGTCTGCTGTTGTGGTTTGTGCAACGTTTACATTAAGAGGCCTAAAATATAATAATAAAGAAAAATAATTATTAATTAAACCTGAAATGAAAACCATATATATAATGAAATAATGAAAATTATATAAAAAACAAAATAATATTGGTGGGGCCTCGGAGAATTAACCCGTATAACTTGTAAAAGGTATGAGATTTATTTGAAATATGTTTGTTATTTAAGTTATGGTTAAGTTGATAACCATAGATTTAACACGATCTTAGTCCCAGCTCTAGATTATTATCATTTCGAAAACACTTTATTTTGAAAGATAAATAAACAAATTAAATAAAAGTTGAGTAAAAAGCAACTACAGTTAAAAGCAACATCTGCACGAACTGTTTAAAATATTAAGAATTGGGTTAACTATTGAATAAATGAATAAAAAATGCATGATCTAGTTCCTAATAACAGTTAACATTACATTTTTCTTCAAATTTGAAATATTTCAAAATTTATAGATGGCTTTTGTAAAGAAACACTAAATGTATTTATAGACGGCACTACTGAGTATTAATATTTGTCAAAAAATCAAGTATCATAATACAATTTCATCGTCTAAACAAAACTTGTATTAGATTTTCAAAAAATTTACGGTCGGTATTTAAAATTTGTTTAAAACAATTCAAAAACTTTTTATTTTCATATGTATCGGGTATGTATTTATAAATACAAATAAGGCAAATAAAAATGTCAAGATAATATAAAATAAAAATAAATAAATAAAGTTTGCAGAAAAATATCAATCAACAAAGAAATAAACAATTTGTAATACTATCGTGTAAACAATAAACGATTTTTTTGAAATACCGAATGATTTCAATAATATTTTAAATTTGAAAAGTGTTAATACTCAGTATTGCCGTCTATAAATACCTTAAGCTGTGAAAAATTTGCAAACTTTACTTAAATTTCTCTACAAATATCTTTAATTTTTTTTTTTTTTTTAAATTGTCAATTTTACTTTTTGTCAAAAAATCTCTAATTTAATTTTTGATAAAAAGGGATATAAAAATAAAAATAAATTTCTTCTCGAATTTTATTTTTGAATTGCTTTCGCGAATTATATTTTTTAACTCGGGAATAAAAAGTTCTAAAAATAATAAAACTTTATGAGAAAGTCGCAGGTCTTCAACGTTTTGTTAAATGTGTGAAATTTTCAAAGGTGTTTATAGTTTGTTGGAATAAAATATTGGGTGGATGACTTAAAAATTAGGGATTTACAATAAATGACGTATCGTATATTTCTTCTCAGTTTTTTTTGCTTCGAAAATTTCGAATTGTGTACCAACGAATAGTCATATGCAGGAAGTTTTGCTTTACTTCTTTAATTTGAAATAAAGTACCGCTGAAGTACTCCGATTGCTCACCAAAGCTTATGGTGAAAGTGCTTCGTCGGTTTCATCGTGCGAGAGATGGTTTTTGCGGTTCGGAAGTGTTTTTTTGACACGGAAGACAAAGATCGGGTAGGCCAGCTAAAATAGTTTGAAGACCGAGAATTGGATTCATTTCTCCATGAAGATTGTTGTAAGACTCAACAAGAGCTTGCAAAATCATTGGAAGCTACTCAAGCAGCAATTTGAAAACGTTGGCGAGCTGCAGGATTCATCCAAAAGCGAAGGAATTGGGTACTATACACAGAGCAAACAGATTCGTGATAGCAACCGAATTTGTTGCCAATCGAATGATTCGGTTGCATATATAGAATTTTTCAGTTCCAACAACAGAAAGTCAGTTGATAAAGAAGAATTTCAGTTGAGGCAACCAAACTTTAGTTACCCCTTACAAAATATTGTAGTCACAACTGTAAAATTCGGTCACAAAGATAGAATCATTCGATTGGCAACAAATTCGGTTGCTATCACGAATCTGTTTTCTCTGTGTACGAATTGAAGCTAAGAGACCTTGAAACACGATTTTGTATATCTGAAATGCTGCTATAAAAGAGAACCAAGCACCGAAAAATTACTTACCCGAAGCATAAGAGATCGTATATGAAGCCCGCCCAGCCTGTATTTGGTGGTAGCAAAAGGTTCCTATCTATTATGAGCTTATCTTATCTGAGGGAACCTGTAACGAATGCATCTGATTTGTTTGAAGCCACCATTGGCTGAAAATCGCCCAGAATATGCAGCCAGACTTGTTGCAATACCTGTTAAAAACTGTTTATAATGAAGTGGTTGGGTTTGTCTCACCCGCTTTATAGTCCAGACCGAGCCCCGTCTGACTACTATTTCTTTCTATCGATGCAGAACGTTCTCTGGGATACGCTTCACGTTGGAACAGAGTATCCGATATTGGCTTGATTCGTTCTTTGCCACAAAAGATGAGCAATTCTTTTGGCTCGGAATCTATATGTTGCCAGAAAGAAGGAAAAATGTCGTAGCTAACAATGGCCAATAATTTTAAGTAAAAAAAATTTTCTCGAATTTTATTTTTGAATACGCGAATAAAAGCGATTTATTAAAGTTTAAAATAAATAATCTATTAGTTTTAGCGAATTATATTTATTAACTCGGGAATAAAAAGTTATAAAAATTTACATAGGGGTTTATAGCTTGTTGGAATAAAATAAACTCTTTTTGAATCTACCCAGTAAAAACTTTACTTTCCTAGTAAGCCAACAAGTAATATTGGTAACTACTTATTATTTGACTGAAATACTACTTATTTCTGTTAGCGATTTGACAGAATTCATGCTTCTCGTTTGTGTACTAACTTGGGGTGAATGTACTAACATTCACCCCAAAGAATATGCAGTTAAAATACAGGAAAACAAATTGCATTGTGTGGGAATCGAACCGGCAGCTTGATTGTTTTTTTTTTTTTTTGAAAGTCTAACTTCTTATTCAGTGCTCCATGTACAAGTTATTTTATCATAAGTTATAAATGGTTTTAACATAAATTTTTGCTGTGTAGTTGACATTATTAAAAAAAATATAAGGTTTCATTGGTAATTTTCCAAATATTTTTTGAACTTATTTACAAATTTTAATAAAAAATGTATGCCATAGAGAATAGACATAGAGCGGAAACTCTCATATCATAGACCTAACTCAGTTGTCAGAAACGTAAGTGGTGAGAATGTATTAGTAGGAAAAACTATGTGAAAACAATACTACTAGTATGTGTGATTCTTTGGAGTAATTTTTTTGCTTGATTTTTCTTCTAGTTTCCGCTCTATGTATCTATATGATATATACATTAAACCCCAATTCAATTCGCTTCCTTTTAATTAATTTCCACAAATGTTCTAAACTATTTAAACATTCATAAATTAGTCTCTTACATACAAAATATAAAATTTGTTTCCACTTTGAACATTACATTCAATTCATTCATCATTACAAACATATGCCAACAATATCTATGAATGCGTTGGAAAATCGTCAAAATGTAAATGTTCACGTACAGCTAGCTAGCTATACCGGAGGCGGTTGTGCTGGTGTGGAAGATGGTGGTTTATAGATTTATTTCCTGTAAAACAAATGTCCATCCGTCGTTTAAACTTTTGATATTCAATTTACTTTATTTATATAACTTGTTTTATTTTATTATGATCTTTACATACTTTACTAGCTATAGTAACTCTATAATATTGTTATAACACTTTGCTAGTAGTGAAAAATAAGTACATACAGATATGAATAACAGAAGACAAGTATGATTTTGTACCTACTACAAAATCTATTATTGTTTCTTTTTTGATTTCCATATTATGTTTGTATAAATCTTCTTTTACTGCTGTGCTGTTGCTGCTTCTATTGAAGTAAAGAAAAAGCCATTATTATCTACCAGTATTTCCTCACACAAACATTATTCAAATTTTAAATAGAAAAAAAGAAACACTTACATATATGCACATATGTATTTGTATTAGAATCTAGGTTTATGTATATGTGTCTTGTCTATCATACCTCGTATCTAACCATCAGTTTGTCAGCTAGTCTGTCAGTCATTCAGTCAGTATGAAAAGAAAAAACGTTTTTTTTTTTGTAAAGTTTCAGTCTATGACTATAAAAATACACTTGTACGCCAATATGTTGTTAAGATAGGGCTGGTAATGTTGTTGGTATTGTTGTTGCTGTTGGTGGTAGTTGTTGGTTTTTGCAACAACATCAGCCACAATAGCTAAGAAAAACTTATTTACCATTATACTACTTACAATTTTGCAAACTAACTAACTTCAGCCAAACAGCAAAATGTGGAGAAGAAACTGAATGAAACAGTTGAGGTGGAAAAAATAGCAGTTTACTGTTATATCCCTCTTCTTCCAATTCTTGAAATAGTCCATTAAATAGCTTAATTGGAAAATTATTTGTCGACTCTTTCCTGGATATAACTTATTTACAGCCAATGATCCTAAATCTCTTACTTTTGCTATATCAATTAGTTTAGGGCATAGAATAAGTACATAGAAGGGAAGGAGAGAAAAATATAAATGAAAAAACTATAAAAAACAAGTAACAGAGCTTTATTTGGCTCTGGCGAATATTATTGAAATATTTTTTTTTATTGAAAAAAAAATATTTTTTAGCTGATTTTTTTTCCCGATTTTGACCCTTTGAAGGTCCGAATTACTATGACGTTATATACGTCATTGGAGAGGTCTTTGAAATATCTATCATTTGATATCTATATTGTATATATAAATGACATAGTAATCCAGATATAAAATAAAGATAAAAAATAGGTCAAAAATAGAGGTTGTCCTGGTTTTTTCCTTATATCTCAGCCATTTGTGGACCGATGTCCCGAACCGGGACTGTGCGGATATATTGATGTATGAATCTTGTATGTAAGTTATTTGGGGGCTACCGAAAGTTGATTTCAACATACACACGGACATAAGGAAAGTCAGATTTGGTTATATCGACTCCGTTATCTATAGTGATCCAGAATAAATATTCTTTATGGGGTATACAAATGAAAAATGTAGAAATTACAAACGGAATGACAATCTTATATATAACCTTGCCCAGGGGGGATCAAGGTCAACCATTTGGGGGGGTGGGGTTTTGGAAATAAATTTGTTTACTTTTTTTTTACTTTTTTTATATTAAAACTTTTCGGTTTTGGTGGGAGATCCGCGAAGTTGAAGGGTATAAATACATTCTCATGAATTAGGTTTTTGACAAAAAACTTAAGATTTTTTGGCTCTCAGTTGCTGATGTAGTTATCATCTATGGTCTAATAGTTCTATATTTATTGCCTTATGTAAACTTTCAAGTATGACTAAAAGTATCAAACATCAAGTTTTTATATAGACGCAAAGTCAGCAAACACCTGAAATTTACAGATTTTTTAGAGCTGTGGACAACATGTTGCTTTTGTCATGCTAACATTTAATAAAATGTATGATAAAGACAGAGATTTGAAATTATCAACTTCGTTATTTTAAGTATTTTTTTTACAAAGTCCTTTATTATTTATGTTATTATTTTAGACATTACGACTCAGATTTCTGAAAATTCATTTCAAAAACTTTTGAAACGTTTTGGTTTTGGGTCCTATGAACAAAATTATTAATAAAACATTGATAAAATCTTAAAAAATCATGAAACTTATTCAATTTCTTTTCATTATGTTGCAGGAAAAAAGGTTCCAAAATCATCGAATACCTGCCAAAAAACACAATTTGTTATTCAAGGTAATAAAGTCACAAAATTTTTTTTTTTAACTACTCAATGATCAACGGCTATTTCTTAATTGCCTGTTTCACTAAATGCAAACGAAGATTTTCCTTTGTTGTTTTCAATATAAAATACAAGTGAAAATGTTCGTTCGCATTTAGTGAAACAGGCAATAAGTGAACAAATTAGATGGGCCAGTTCTGCTGTATTTTAGTTTTCAAATAAAAGAGGTTTCAGCAAATTATTCAAGGGCTATTCAAACCTTATGAGTCCCTGACCTTTGTTTAAAATATGGTTAAACGTTAGCAGTACAAATGCAGCAGATTGTCAATAGATCTGAAAGGATGAGAGATGAGATTATGCTCAGGAATAATAATTCACTAAAGACTACAAATTACAATGAAGATCATCTGTCATAAAATTAGGTTTTCGTGGATTTAATAACGCAAAGAAAAAAATAAAAAAAATAATTATTTCGCGAACTTTTTTCTCAATTCTGGTATAAAACAAAGATTATTCCTTTTAAATTTAGAAATAATAATCTCTAGAAAAGTAATTGAAAATGAGCAATATTCGTACCAGTTTCGCGAATTTAATTTTTAAAGAATTGAAAGTAATGAAATTATTTTTCAAGAAGTTTTGAACTCGCGAATAAAAATTAACATATAAAATAAAATTTGTATTCATTTAATATCGCGAATATAGATGAATTATGCCTATTAATATTTGAAATAATATTCGATAGTGTGTGAATTGAAAATGAGCATTCATCTTATTATCATAAGATTTCTGAACACAAATTTATATTCCTTGTATATATCAGCAAATATTATTTCAAACATAAAATAAACGAATAATATTTTTTTATTATCAAAAAAATTACTATATTAAAATTGATTTATGCAAATGTGTTATAGAATTTGGTTTTATTTACTCGCGAATAAAAGTAAATTAAAAATGTTTAACATTTGAATATACATATATTAGCTTTTGAACGAATTTAAAACGAGAACTCTTTGTAATGATATATGTATTAGTAAATGATAAATAAAATGAATAAAATTTGTGTGTTGCGAATTTTATTTTTGAACTCGCAAATGAATTGGCGAATTTTATGAAACTTCCGAATAAAAAAGAATAAATAAATAGAAATTTAAAATTTTTGTATTCAGGAATTTTATATTTGAATTCGCGAATGAAAAATAATTATTCTTTTTAAATTTTGTAATAGTATTCTCTCGTAAACGAATTCAAAATGAGCATTGTTCGCACTATCATATAATTTGATTCAATGAATTTATTGTTTTAATTCGCGAATAAATGATTTTAAAATTCGCAAATTTTTAAACTCGAAAATAAAGAAAATGTAAAATATTAATGTAAAATATAAATAAATAACAATTTTTTTATTCATTTATATTTTACATTTCCTTTATTTTCGAGTTTAAAAATTTTGCGAATTTTAAAACTAGATTCGCAGAATTAAATTATATGAACAATGATAATTTTGAATTAGTTTACGAGAGAATATTATTAAAAATTTTAAATAGAATAATTATTTTTTATTCGATAATTGAAAAATAAAATTCCTGAATACAAATTATAAAATTTCTATTTATTTTTTATTCGGGAGTTCCAAAATTAAATTTTCAAAAAATAATTTTATTCTTTTCACTTGCGAGATCAAAAGTTTTATTATCATTTATTCGCGAGCTAAAAAAACTAAATTACTAGAATCATATTTTATGACAGTACGAACAATAATCTATTGAATTTGTTTACAAATTTAAAAAAAATATTATTTTTCATTCGCGAATTCAAATATAAAATTCGGAAACACAAATTTTATTCATTTTATTTATCGAGCTGAAAATCAACATTCTTTGTAAATTAGTTTTCCATAATTTATTTTTTTTAACTCGGGAATAGAAATATTCAAATATAAAGAATACGAATTTGTTGGCGGCTTTATTTTTTGAATAATTATTAATTTTATAGTACGAAATAATATTCGCTAGTGAAAGAAATGAAAGCGAGTACTCAAATCAAATAATTAAATAGTGAACAGATCATAATTTATTTTCGTGATTTTTTTCAACTCGCGAATAAAAGAATTAACATAAGGAATAAAATTTGTTTTTGTGGATTTTATTTTTGAACTCGCGAACAAAAAATAATTGACGAATAATATGTTTATGATCTCACTAGTGAAAATTAATTATCTGTTTAAAAGTGTAAAATTATTGCATTTACTCGAATTAAATTCGTTTGTGAACCAATTGAAAATGAGCATTCTTCGTACTCTCCTAAAAGCCAAGTTTATTATTTTGTCCTGCTGACATTTGACCAATTTAAAAAGTCGGGCGGTATAATTAGTGAGTTAACATGTTAGCAATTACGTAAAGTTTTCAGTAGAATATTTTTATAGGTAATGGAAAGTTACTGTATTAAAAATTAACTCGCAATGCAATGTAACAAAAATTGAATTACCATTTTTATAGACACAAACAAGTATGAGTCGAATAATAATTGTTTAGGTGTTGACCTCTGGAAATTAATTTATTAATTAATTAATTTAATTTATATATACCAGGTGGTTTCAGTGGCGAATTCATTATTTTTTTATATATAGAGTTTGACATTCGAAACAACTCTCTCATTGTTCAGAATGTCAAACTCTATACATAAAAAATTAATGAATTCGCTCGTATTTGCCTGAATTCGCCACCGATACCACCTGGTATATAAATACGCCTAGGATTATATTAACTTTTAGTGCGCGATTTCGGAACCACCAAACCACAGAGCACTATAAATTTACAAAGATGGCTTGACATAAACGGCTTTAATTTAAAAACCGGCGGAAGAGGTCAAGTAGGGGTATCATTTGAAAGATATGTTTACCTCTGCTATTATTCTTGTCATTACTTTAATTTTCACACAGTGCAGCAGTAAGACCACATAGAAAACAAAACTTTTTTCTGTCTGCTATTATCTCGAGGCTACAAAACGTAGCTAACAAACGAAAAAAAAAAAAAGTATCATGGAAAACTTAATTTTTTTCTTCTGCATTTTATTTATAACTACACTTTTTTATTGTTTATTGTATTATATTATTCTCCATTATTTTATTTTGTTTTCTTCGTTGGTTTTAACTCATTTTACTTTGCATTTTACATTTGTATTCGAGGGAATATTTATTTTTTCTTTTTATTATTTAATAGAGTTTTATTTTTCTTTCCTTTTTCTTTTATTTATTTTGTAAGTGTATGCAGAGAGTTTGATTTGATTTGCTTAAAGTAAGTTATGGCCAGCAAAAAAAAATCGAAACTCTAGAGCTGGAGCTGGAGTTTTAACGTCTTCTGGGAGATGTTTTTTTTTTTAGTTTTTCAATTATTTAAATGTAATTTAATTGGAAAAAATTGTTATTTTGTAGTAAATAAAGTCATAAATAATAAAATAACTTTAATTAGGAACACAAAAAAGAAGAATTCTAGAGAAAGGTTTTCAATTAAAAAAAGTATGTCACTTGATTTGGCAGGTTAGTTCTTAGGGGAAATGGAAAGCAATTATAAATTATAAGAAAATGAAAATAAAACTTGAAAATTTTATAATTATTAGTTAAAATAAAGGCCGGCAAATGTTAACATGTTAACATAAATATGGCATCAAACATTGTCAAGTCGTGCTTTTTTTCATCAAACAAGCTTGACATGCCATTTCAAGGCAATGGTTAACACAAGTCAAGCATGATGTCTTGAGCAGAACTTTAATTCGAATCAATATTTTTGTGTTTCAGTTTTGTCTCCCCCTTTTAATAAACTGCCAAATACGCTTGTGTTTTTTTTTTCAAATGTTTCTTCTTTTTATTTCTATTTACTTTTGCTTAACCAACTCAATCTAGGTTTTGCTTGGCTGATTGTTTTTTCTTCTTTTTTTTTTTTTGTTTCAAATAATTTTATATCTTGTTTTACTAGATTTTGTTTTGGCAAAATGTGAAGTTTATATTTGTTGTGCGTTTTGGCTTTTTTTATTATTTCATATTAAATAAAAATAAAATACACAGTTTTCTTAAAAAAATAAGACAGACAATCATATATACATTTTGTGGTTATTAAACCACTTTTTTTCTCTTTCTCTTTTTTTGAGTTTGAGGTGTTATTTTTTGAAGTTATGAGTTAAAATAAATGCAATTAATAGCAAATACACTGACAAATGTGACTTGAAGCTAACAGATACATTCATAGGTACTTATAGGGGGGTCAGACGGCATGTATTGCTTGTGTATTGAGACATGTATTCGATACATATGGAATTCCATGTGTATGGCAAAATTCACGTTATACATACGATTCATAATTTCCACGTTCAAACGTACATATGTAATTGCATGTGACATAACCTCTATTAGTTTATAGGTTTGTTGTTTTTAACAATATATTTATTTAAAACATTTTAAAATCACAATACATATATTTAATGCAATGAAATTTATTTTGTTATGATTTTTCTTTACTATTTTTTGTTTTGTTTTTTTATTTTGCACTCACACAGTGTTGTATTTCAAAATACAACACTGTTATACACACGAAAATAGAACATGCTCTAATTGCAAAAAATGTCACGAGTAATACACATGTATTTTACATACACAAAGTTTCATATGGATCACACGGTATGTACATGTTTACATATGGAAAAATGTCCCAATACATGGCACAAAACACAAGCAATACATGCCGTCTGAACCCCCTTTTATTAATACGAAAATAAGTACAATAACAAGTAGTACATACACGTACTAATACTAGATATGCAGTACAACACTCGTAGTAACGGATGGTAGTCAGTAATGCCAGTTGAGCGCTTTTTAAAATTCCAAATTTTTGTCAGTCAGCACTTATTTGGTTCACTTGAATTAATTTTGTGGAAATTACAAAGTTTTATTTAATAATTTTACTGCTCGTAACTGTTAGTATTCCTTGTGACAGATACAGGGGTTGACAATACAATGGAAACTTTTCCAAAGAAAAAAAAATTCAAAATCCAACAAAATTTGTGAAATTTAAATTTTTTTTTATTATTTTATTGATGAGAATTAATTCTTAATTCAAATTTCAAAATCAAATTTTTTCTCTTAACATAATTCCTTAGTGCTACAAACTTATTGAATTCATTCCTTTAAAAATTAATTCTCTATAGAATTATTTACTCATTCAATAATTTTTTAAATTAAATTCATGACAAAATAGCTTAACAAAATGTATTGAATGATTAAATTTTTCTTCAATTCAAATGCAATTCATTTTGTAAACGATTAAAATCAAAACAAAATTAATTGTAGAAAAAATGTTTTTATTCGATAGGTTTTGATTTGAATTAACACAAATTGAACCATTCAAAGGTTGAATGATTTTTATTATGAACAAATTCAACAAGGAATTAATTCTATTTAAATAAAGCCTTCGAATGACATAAAAACTTGGCTGTTTTATTAGAAAGAGCCAGTACACTCTTTCTCTTCAATCCTAACTACTTCCTTAAATTGTATTTAGATTTATTTGAAATGAGAACAGTATTCGATTTCTGGTTTAAATTTTCTTTACAAATTTGGTAATTTCATACAAGTTATGACTTAAAAATGCAGGATTTTTTCAAATATTTCCCAAAAAGCATTTTTACTGGAATTTAAGTTGTATGCAAGTGTAATTCAAGCCTTGATTCATAGTCAAGCAATTGAATAAATTTTTCAAATATTTTTCAAGTTTAAAACATAATTGCATTTGCATTCAAGTCGAATTCCAACAATATGTTCAAGTGCTTGAATTTTTTGAGGCTTTGGTGCTTATTGGGTTAGCTTTTATTTTGAAACATTTGTACAATAAAATGTATTCAATTATTTATTCTATATTTATTACATTTATTCATACGGCAACATATGTATTCGGACACTCTGTTCCAAATTGAAGCGTATCCCAGAGAGAGCATTCTGCACTGATCGAAGCAAATGGCCCTATAAGCATTTTTACAGGAATTCATTGAAAATTGAAAGCAAGTGTAATTCAAGCCTTGAATTATAGTCAAGCAATTGAATTACAGTTGTATTACACTTTATTTCAATAGCATTCTCCAGTAAAAAGGAAACATAAATTCAAGCCATATGTTTTTAGTTCAAGTGCTTGAATTTTTCAGGCTTTAGTGCTTATTGGCAGTATTCGGACGGTGCATGGTCTGGACTATAAGGCGGGTGAGGCAAAACATCCCAACCACTTCATTGTAAATACTTTTTACAAGGTATTGCGACATGTTGCCGAGCATTCTCATGATGGAATATTACGGTTTCTTGTCTGGCCGCATATTCTGGGAGTTTTTTGGCCAATGCTCGCTTCAAACGAATCAGTTGCGTTCGGTTGATGGTCTGGTCAGCAGCTCATAATAAATAGGACCCTTTTTCTCCCACCAAATCCAGAGAATTACCTAAGTGCCATGGATATTTGGCTTTGGATTCTTCACATATGATCTCTTACGCTTCGGGTTATAGTAATGGATCCATTATTCATCGCAAGTAATGTTTCGGTGCAAAAAAGATTTTCTTTTAAAGCGTTCAAGCAGCATTT
This sequence comes from Calliphora vicina, assembly GCF_958450345.1. Classification (NCBI taxonomy): domain Eukaryota; kingdom Metazoa; phylum Arthropoda; class Insecta; order Diptera; family Calliphoridae; genus Calliphora; species Calliphora vicina. Next base: position 25,468,370 of record NC_088781.1, read on the forward strand.
CGGACATGCAATTCGTATGGTACCCAATTTCCCTGCTTCTGGATCACATATAAGTTATTAAAAAAAACCGTGTTCAAAAGATACACCATCTATTGAAAATCAAATTTTTATGTCATACACCCAATATTATTTTAGGTTTTGAAAGTTTCCATATTGTTTTCAAAAAACTATTGCCATTGTATGCACCTTTAATGTCCTCTTTTAGGCCAGTCAAGATTGTGACTGGTTTACATAACACTCGAAACTTCAATAAAATAAGTTGGGACAATTAAAATCTGAATAAAATTTTGTTTGCAATTTAAATTTATTTTCCAAATATTTCTATTAATACAAATTAATACAAAACAATATTCAGCAATTTCTAGCCTGTTTGAAGCTGGTGAGTTTTTGTCATAAATAGTAGGCATCACTGGGTGGTAGTACAGCAAAAACCAACAAAAAACACTTGTTGTTTTAAAAGAAATAAATCTTATGGTTGTTGTTATTATTATTTTTTTTTTGTTGTTTGTTTTGCTATGAGAAAATGTTAAATGTTGTTGTTTGTATTAAGACGTTGTTTTTTGTGTGAGTGTTTTTTTTATGAGAGTATTTGTGTATTTTTTTGACGTATTTTGTTGGCTTTTTTTTTGTCAGCAGTTTCTTTTTTGTTGTAGTTTGTTCAAATCAGTTGAGTTTTTAACATTTAATACAAAACATCAAAACGCGGCATATATTTTTCTACATAATTAAATATTATTAAAATAACTAAACTAAAAAGTGAACAATTTAATTAAAACTGAAAATCTAAAACAAATAAAATGAAACTTTTATGGACTTATAAAGTTATAGAGTTATTTGTGCAAAAAAATGACAGAAGATAAACAGATAAACAAATAACTGAATCAACAAAAATCCTTAATAAATAACTAAAAAGGATTGTGTTAACAAAGTATTTAATAACAAATTATAATTAAATTACGGTTTTTTTAAATAAATTCATTTCAAACATTTTTTTTGAAATCAACAAATAATTTTGATCAATGTTTTTTTTATATATTATTTAATATTATCATAATTGTATTAGTATTAAAAAAATCGTCATCTAAGTTTAAACCAACAATTATTTTAAACCCGCATTTGTTTTCAGTTTTTTTTTAAATATAAAGCCAATTGTTTTTAATTTCTGTTAAATTTTGTAATCATTTTTATGGTTTTCCTAGTCTGCGTTGTTTTTTTTACTTTTGTTTTTTGAGTTTCTCAAAGAAGCCACAAACTTTAACTTTCAAAGTAGTTCATTGACTATCTTGAGTTTTATTGTTGTAGTTTTTTTTTTATTTCTATAAATAATGCATTTTCTTATAACCATTGTGCATTATCCATGACCTACAGGGGCCGCTGGGTATGGGTTTTGCAGCTTAAGGCTAAAATTAAACAATATTAAAAGAAAATCAAGATTTCATTAAACAAATTTCATTGAATTTAAGAACTTTTGAAACAAAAAAATAAAAATATATTTATTAAACAACTGCAGCTTTATTAAATTCAAAAAGTTTCCAAAAAAAAAAATATCTCAACATCTAAAAATTCAAATTCGCTTTTCTTTTTAATTTCATATTAAAATTGAGTTACAATAAAACAATATTTAGACTAGGGGATATATAGTAGCGATTTAAATTTGATGTAACAGGTCCATTTTATTCCAATTATCTACCTACCGCTACCATTTAAAAAAAAAGAATATTCCAAGAAGGTATCATTTAAAAAATAATAAAAATGTACATATTCATGAATGTATAATTTAAAAAACCCCTTAAAAAGTACAATTTGCAAAAATTGTCCCTTTAAAAAACTACCTTTATGAAAAATTACCCGATTTAAGAAATTACTAAAAAGTAGTAAATATTTAAAAAATCCCTTTTTATAAAGTGTCTTTTTGAAAAGTACAATTCAAAAAAGTGTGTCTTAAAAAATTACCCCTTCAAAAAAGTACAATTTTCAAAAAGTTCCCGTTTAAAAAGGAACCCTTTTAAAAAAATACTCTTTTAAAAAGGTACCCTTTTAAAAAAGTACCAATTCATAAATATTCTATTTTAAAAAAGTACAATTTTAAAAAAAGCACCCCTTCAAAAAAGTACAATTTTAAAAATTACCCCTTCAAAAAAGTACAATTTTAAAAAATTACCCCTTTAAAAAAGTACATTTTTAAAAAAGTACCCCTTCAAAAATGTACACCTTCAAAAAAGTACACTTTTAAAAAACTATCTTCAAAAAAGTACAATTTAAAGAAGTACCCCTTCAAAAAGTACAATTTGAAAAAGTAGCCCTTCAAAAAAGTACAATTAAAAACAAGGACCCCTTCAAAAAAGTACAATTTAAAGAAGTACCCCTTCAAAAAGTACAATTTGAAAAAAGTAGCCCTTCAAAAAAGTACAATTAAAAACAAAGACCCCTTCAAAAAAGAATATATTTAAAAAGTACCCCTTTAAAAAATTACAACTCTAAAAAAGTACTTGTTTAAAAAAATACCCATTAAAAATACCTTCAAAAAAGTACAATTCCAAAAAAGTAAAATTTAAAAAAATACCCTTTTAAAAAGTATCATTTAAAAATGTTCCTTATAAAAAAATACCCCTGCAAAAACGTACAATTTTAAAAAAGTACAACTCTAAAAAAGTACTCGTTTAAAAAGGTACCGTTTTAAAAAAATACCCATTAAAAAACCTCTTCATAAGTACTCCTTCAAAAAAGTAAAATTTAAAAAAAATACCCTTTTAAAAAGTATCATTTAAAAATGTTCCTTATATAAAAGTACCCCTTCAAAAACGTACAAATTTAAATAATTACATCTTAAAAAAGTTGAGTTTTAAAAACGTAGCCCTTCAAAAAAGTACAATTTTAAAAAAGTACCCCTTTAAAAAAGTACCCATTTAAAACAGTAATCTCAATTTCTCCGGTTGGCGTAGGCATTTTACGCCATCGACAGTTTCGTATTAGATTAAATATAAAATGAGACCTATTTTTCGAAGGAAGATATTTAATACGTCCGATCCAGTAAATTCTCATATAAATAAATATCAAAGTTATTTGAAACAAATCATTTAAAAATCAATTTAATGCATAAATGCCTGCTGCTCTCTTTCTCCCATTTTGAAAGTAACCCCCTCACTCTAAAACAGCTTTAAAACTGTCATTTAATTGCTTGCAATATTTTGTTATTTACAGTTATTTGCATCCTCTTAACTGAGTATTTTCAGCAATTTACGATCACTGTCGTAAAAAAACTCATAAAAAATTTATTTTTTCTTTAAAAAAAATGTTAATTGATTTTCGACTAGTGCTGTTAATTATATGACCCTGACAGAAAATTTTCTTAGGAAATAGGAGAAATTTAAAAGTGCGCTACGGAATGGAATAAAAATCAAAATTTTTGCTAAAAATATGGAACTTAAACTAATCAAATACTAGATTTGAATATAGCATTAACACTAAAACATTAAGTGTAATTAAAATTTAATAAATCAAATAATTTTTAGCTTTTTATAAATCAAATATTTAGTTTTTTGTTTAACAAATGCTGGTTTTAAAAGTTGTCTGTGATTTTTTTTTAATAAATTGCAATTGAAATGAAAAGTTTTTTTTTAAATTAATAAAGTTTGTTTTTTTGTTAAACAGGTTGTAACAGCTTAAAAGTCAGTAGACATACGCGTACATTCAAATCTACGCAATATTTATTAAGTGTAATTTGACTACAACTATTTAAAACTTGTTTAACTGAAAGAAGAAAAAAAAAACTATAACACCACAAAGATATGAGCTTAGCATATGATATTCTAAAATGTTGCTTAATAAAGAGTGAGAAAAAAAATATATAAAAATTTTAAAACAAACTAGAACACATTTAAAATTATATAAAAATATTTATAAATTTGTTTCACATTTTTAACAAATAATAAATGATAAAGGTCATATAACGTTATATTTTTGTGAAACAACTAAATAAAAAATAAAAACGAATGTTTATTTCTGGTGAGGATTAATCATCAAATAGCAAATACAATACAAATCTATAAAATATAATGAATGATAAAATAAAATCAAATCAAGCCTCCACTTAAACGTGCTTTAAATTCTTAAAAAAAACACACAAACTCAATAAGTAAAAAATAAATCGATTTAAAAAATATTGAAAAACACAACAACTAAATGACATAAAAAATGCTGTTTTTATTGAAACAATAAGAGGAAGCGTGTAAAAAATTAAAAGCAAAAACTATAAAGAAAACAATTTGCACATAATATAAACACGAGTTATGATTGAAAAATGAAAAAAAAAATAATTAAATTTTGTCTGTCATAAACTGTAAACACAAAAACCATAAATTTTTTAACTCGAAAATCTATAAAAATCTTTCATAAATAATGTACAAAAAAACTGCAAATTACTTGTGCTATTTTACATTAAACTTGAATAAATCTTTATAAATTTTTCAAAAACTCACATCAACACTTCACTTTAAATGAAATAAATCAATTAATTTGCAATCAATAGAGTGAAAGTTTATTGATTTGTATGTCTGTCTGTCGATAATAATAAAAATAAAAAAACATTGCAAACATTTAACAGATTTTGTAACAAGTTTTAAGCCTTTTCCTTTCGACCAGCAACAAAAACCAAAACAACTTGGTTAATTTTGTTGAAAATATTGGTGGCTTTTATAGTGTGACATTCGTTAGACAAACGGTGATAAATCAACGTTAGAAATATGATGCTCCTATCTGCTTTGAAGCTGGGTATGTTTTGAATAATTATTGTATTTTTTATTGTTATTCGATTTTAGTTTTATACAATTAATCAAGTAAAATTTCAAGGTCGTAAAGAAATTTATATAAAAATATGTATTTTTGAAATAAAAAAGTCTAAAAATATGTACAATTTAAAGACTTTTCGGTAATATATTTTTAGAAAATTTTATTTATTAAGACTAACTAAGAAAATATTTTCTACTAAGGTATTTCCAAAATCGATGGAAAGTACTTTTGTAGTCTTAAAAGTACTTTTTGAAAAAAAGTAGCCTTTAAAAAGGACTTTTCTGTAACATCATTTCCACTAAGGTTTGTCAAAAATCAATTGAAAATACTTTTTTGCAAAAAGTACTTTTATTACAAAAAAGTTCTAAAAATCGTATTAGATTATATTTTTAATAAATATTTAATAAGACAAAACTATTACAGACAAGTACTATTAAAAAAACACTTTTTACAAAAAAGTACTTTCAATTGATTTTTGACAAACCTTAGTGGAAATGATGTTACAGAAAAGTTCTTTTTAAAAGCTACTTTTTTCAAAAAGTACTTTTAAGACCACAAAAGTACTTTCGATAGATTTTGAAAAAACCTTAGTAGAACATATATGCTTAGTTAGTCTTAATTAATACAATTTTCTAAATAGAAATTACCGAAAAGTACTTTTTAAAGACTACCCAGTATGCAAAATGATTCGAAGTTATGTCGAAAATGAATCATTTTTTCGTAAAATTTTATCGATATCGACTTCGATATAATGTCGAGAATGTGCGTGTTTTCCTAAGAAGAGTGCAGAGCGATAAAGAGTCGAAAATAGTTTATTATTCTGATTCTAATTTTTATCGATATACTATACCTTTTTCGGTATTAAAAATGTTCTAAAATGATTCGATTTCGATTAAATATATGAACAATTTCGTATACTTTATACCATCGAGCAATTTCTTCTTGAAATAATGCATATTCAATACCATTATTATTATCCAATAATGTTGCGTTAGATGTGTTTTCATTTTCAAATGCAATAAACTCTGCACATATTTCTGATGTTTGCTGATTATGAGATTCGAATTGTCAAAAACAACATTAATAATTGGCTGCGCTTTTCTTTTAAGACGTCTTTGATCCATTTTTCGTGTTAAACTATATTTTTATGAATATGTTATTGATAGGTTAAGAAATAAAATTTTATTTTCTCACAAATTGACAAAAGAATAATATGTATGTATATGAATTTGTCAATTTGTGCAAAAATAAAATTTGACATTAAAAAAAACTCGAACATTATTCGCCATTTCTATAAAATATTAAAATATGATATTCTAAAAAATGTAGATTGGATAGAGCATCATTATAAATTCATATTTTCGATTTTAATTCGAAATAAGTTCGATAAAAAGAACTGACTCGAAATGTTGCATACTGGGTACTTTTATTTTTAAAAAAAGTTATTTTAAGACCACAAAAGTACTTTCGATCGATTTTGGAAAACCTTATTAGAAAATATTTGCATAATTATTCTTAATAAATGAATTGTTTCTAAAAAGAAGTTACAGAAAAGTACTTTTGTAAGGTAGTACTTTTTTCAAAAAGTACTATCTTACAAAAAAGAGTTGGAAACATGTAGATTCTTGAAAAATATTATTAGATTATTTTTTAACAATTATTCAATAAGAAATACCTTTTGTAAAAAAGTACTTTTTTAAAAAGAACCAGAAAAATCACGTTTCTTGAAAATTGTAAATTCATTAAAATTTTAATAGATTCTTTAAAAATTTTACTGGACTTTAATTTGCATAAAAGTGGCTTTTGTTAAAAATTATTTTCAAGGCCTTTTTGAAAAAGATTTTTTACAAAATAATTTTTATGATTCTTTTCAAAATTATTCTATAAAAAGTACTTTTTTAAAACATCTTAATTAACTAAAAGTTAATATTTTATATAAAATATTTGTTTAAAAAAGTACTTTTTACAAAAACTATTTTTTAGAAATGTATTTTTTTTTTTTTGCAAAAAGTATTTTTTACCAAGACTTTTCTAAAAAAATCTTAATTAAGGACTTATTTAACATATTTGACTTAAGAACAACATTTAGCACCTTTCATTAAAAATAGAGATAATATAGTACCTACGATTACAGCCTAACTATAACTTAAGTATGACCCACGATTACAGCTAAAATATGACTTAACCATGGCTTACGAATACAACTGAAATATGCCTTAAACTGGGCCTACGATCAGAGCTAAAATATGACTTTAATATGACCTACGATTACAGCTAAAATATGACTTAAATAGGACCTGAAATATGACTTAAATATGGCCTACGATTACAGCTGAAATATGACTTAAATAGGGTCTACGATTACAGCTAAAATATGACTTAAATAGGGTTAATGATTACAGCTATAATATGACATAAGTAGGACCTATGATTACACCTAAAATGTGACTTAAATAGGACCCACGATTACAGCAAAAATATTATTTAAATAGGGTCTACGATTGCAGCTAAAATTTGTCTGATGATTACATCCGAAATATGACTTAATTAAGACCTATGATAACATCTGACATTTATGTATAAAAAAATATACGATTACAGTTAAAATTTGACTTAATTAGAACCTACGATTACATCTAGAATTTGTCCTAATAAGAACCTACGATTACTGCTAAAATGTAACTTAATAAAGAGATACAATTACAGCTAAAATGTGTCTTAATAAATAACTAAGATTTAAGTTGAAACTTAACTGAGGAAACCCATACGTCTATGTCTTAATTAGGACCTACGGTTAAAGCTAAAATTTGACTTAATAAGGACCTACTGAAAATGTTTAAAAATTACAACCAAAAACTGACTTTAAATAGACCCACGATTTGAACTAAAATTTGTCATAATAAAGACCTATGTTTGGAACTGAAATTTGATTTAAAAAGACCTACGCTTCGGACTAAAATTAGACTTAACAATGACCTACATTTGGAATGAAAATGTTATTTAATAAAATCCTGCGATTGGAAGTTAATTAAAAATTACAACTGAAACCAAAAATTACACCAATAAATTGTATTAAAAAAATTTATTTAATAAACCCCTACGTTTCAAACTAAAATTTGACTTAATTAATATTTACAATTGAAGCAAACCTTTTTAAGAAAAGTACTTTTGATTCAACTTTAAAAATAAACAAGTAATAAACAGTTAAATTTATTTTAAATTCAATGTAAAATTTCACTTTTTCAAAAGTAGTTAAAATTTATTTAGTAACTATCTTGCGCACATACCATATTTGAAGTTTAAATAAATTATATATTATGACAAAATGTTGGCTATTCTAAATCTAAACAATAGTTAACAATACTTCTATATAAAAAGGTGTTTGTTTAAAAATGTTTTAGGAAATTTGGTAATATTTATATAGGATTTCCTTTTTAATGTAACACCTTCAAACATAATTTTAATCGTTCACACAGTTTTGGTATAAAACTACCTTAAAAGTCTTAGTGTTGACATTACAATTACAAGCAATCTTATAGATTAAATAGGAAAAAGGTTGTAAACATGACTTTTAAGGTTTATTGTAAAAAACCATATAAATCTTTTTTGAAAATTTTCTAAAATTTAAATTTAAAACTAACCAGCAACACCTTCTGGTTCACCTTACACTCTCTCTACTTAGTCATAAATTATTATATTTTTTTTTCTTCTAAAATTTATTTATGGTTACACGTTTTTGTTTCGTTTTTTTAAGTATTTTTTGAAGTTAGTGACTGCAGAAGAAGTCAAGGTTATTATAAAATAAATATTAATTAAGATTGTAAGTAAATTTCAACCAAAATCTATGTGTATAGGTATTTTAACTTGTATGTATGTTAAACATTGGCAAGTAGGCAGTTAAGTTTTTTATTTAAGTTTTAATTGTAGGTTGCATTGAAGAGAAAACAAAACAAGACAAGACACAATGAAGTAATTTTAAGTTGAAAAAACTGTAAAGAATACAATATATTGTGTTTAGGTAAAAATAAATCATAAATATTATGTAAATAACAACATATAGAGAAAAAAGAAACATTAAATATTTATGTATGGCAAAATAAACATTAAACTACATACTTAACCTCCAAATAAAGCAACACTTGTAGTCAGGAAGTTTCAACAACGACAACACGAAATAAAAATAAATTACAATAATTCTTTTTTTTTTTGTTTTAGAAAATAAAGATCGAGAATTAAAAATAACAGATGAATATTAGAGTGTTGTCAAGTTATAGGTTTCTGCTACAGTTATATCGAAAAACTTATACGACTTCTATGTTTTAATAATAATAAAAATAATTGGTTTATAGTGGCAACATTTTAAAATGAAGTATTTTTTTTTATTAATTTTTAAAATATTATAAAACAAATTTTGTATCGAAATTTTGATTTAACAATTTTAAATTTTCCAATTATCTATTTTTTGGATTCGATTTTTGTTTAAATTTATATATTTTTTTGTTATCCGAATTTTATTTATGTGTTTTTAATAAAATTTTTTATAAATTTATAAAAAAGTTAATTTTTTTCAAAAACTTTGATTTTCTACCATTTTAGTCGTTTACAACTTTTGGCATCACTGTAAAGTATGTTTCTTTAGTCTTTTGATTTTTCAAGAGGAAACAACAACAAAATCAAGTATGCGCCTTAACTCTTTTGATTTATAAGAAAAATATGCACCAATACACAGTGGTTTAAAAATTGTTTATTTTTGGAAATAATCCAGTAGATCGGGAACGGTTAGAGATATCTTAATGAAATTTTACTCATTTAAAGCTGAAGAGCTTCTGACTTGATTAGCATTTACATTTAGTCCGTAAATGGAATAGGGGCTATTGGGCGGCTCTCTAAAGTTGGTCGCCTTGAGCCTTAAAATATAAAAAAAATCGCCAAAAATAAATTTATTATAAGAATGTCATGATTTTTGATATTTAGATATTACTCGATTTCATCAAGCTCGATTTCATCAAGCTCATATGTATTTTATATACAATTCTGAAAGAAAATGTGTAAAATAAAAATATTCTCATTTAAGTGAAGAGAGCTTTACACAAACTTGGCCAATTTTGAAGAAAATTTTTAGATTATTCTAAAAAGGCAAGGATCCAATTATAAATAATCTATCAATTCTGGATGGTTATATATGTTATTGTGGCAAATAACGGCAAAGCAGCCTCTTTTAAGAAATATCTATTACTTAAAATATGTATGACTTAAAAATGCGGGAGTTTTTAAAAATTGTAACTTTTCTGGACTATAAAGCGGGTGAGGCAAAACTTCCCAACTACTTCTCTCTAAATACTTTTTAACAGGTATTGCTAGCTTCCAACGAATCAATTGCTTTCGGTACAGGTTCCCTGTGATGGTCTGGCCTGATTTCAGCAGCTCATAATAGATAGAAACCTTTTGGCCCCAACAAATACAGAGAATTACCTTAGCGCCATGGATATTAGGCTTTGGTGTCGATTCGGCTGGTTAGCCTGGTTTCACTTACGATAAATTACGCTTCTGGTTACCGTAATGAATTTTTCATCGTATGTAATGATTCGGAAATCCTTGAAATCGACTTTCAAGGTCTCCCATTTCCCTGTTTTTGGGTGAATCGTTCCGCAAGCGTTTTTAAATGGCTGCTTGAGTAGCACCTAATGATTTGCAAGCTGTTGTAGAGTTTCACAACAATCTTCATGGAGTAATGCCTCCAATTTATTGGCCTTCAAACGTTTTGACTGGCAATCATTGTCTTCCGTCTCAAAATTTCCACTTCTGAACCGCACAAAACATCTCTCGCACGTTGAAACCGATGGAACACATTCACCATAAGATTTGAAGAGCAATCGGCGAAAAGGTTCAATAATTAAGGAGAATAAATGACCCTTCAAAATGATTTATAAGTTATTAAAAACAAAGACCGCCTTCAAAAGATACGTCATCTATTGAAAATCCTAATTTTTAAGTCATACACAAAATATTTCAACAAAAATTTCCTTAACATTATTTTTTTTATAAAATTTTTAATGGAATTTTCCTTAAATTTTAATTAATATTTATTATTTATGTGAAAAATATATGAATTTTTTTTTAAATTTTTAATTAATTAACATTGTTGTTGTAAAAAATATTTCAAATTTATTAACAAATTTTATCACCATCTAAATTTCAACTCACATTCACATTGTTTTCCTTTTACGGTTTTAAACCAAAGCCACTCACTCACTGTCTGTCTGTCTGTCTGTCTAACTTAACTTTTATAACGAGAGTGCATTAAAAACAATTTGGTAACGTAACCACTTTTTTGTATTTCTTTGTCATTCATGGTTTTTTGCAAAACTATGCAATCAAGTCTATTTTATCAGACTCTAACAACATTTTTCTATAAATGGCAAGAAAGAGTGGTTTTTAGAAAGTGAATTTTCCTTTTGTTTTATATTTATCTATTTTTTTTCTTTCTTTCTGTTATCTTTTGAACTTTTTTGGTAAATTTGTTTGAAAAGAAAATAAAATTGAAACAAAAAGAAAAATTTACATACCTAAGGATGCATTTAAATAAAATTTAGTTGGGGTTTAAAGCTCAACTGCAGGTTTTATTTCATATGGCTTAATTTCTAATTTTTGTAGTAATTTATTATGTGGAGAAAAAAGTAGCACAAATACGTGATTATACGTTTCCTTAATACTGTTACTATTTATTACATGTTTGTATGTACAATATTTTGCTATTAGCTTACAACGTTTTATTATTATTCAATAAAGTAATGTGTCGAAAGATTTATGGCAGGAAAACATGCTTGTTTTTTTATAGTTTTAGAAAACAAATTAAAGTTTTTTTTTAAAGAAAGTAATACCTATACACTTAGAGAAAAAATCGATCGATGCAGAACGCTCTCTCTGGTATACGTTTCACTGGGCAACAGAGTATCCGAAATTGGCTTGATTCCTTCTTGGCCTCAAAAGATGAGCAGTTCTTTTGGCACGGAATCTAGAAAGATGGGATAAGGTCATATCTAACAATGGTCAATACTTTGAATAACTTTATATTGCACAAATGTTGCAAAAAAAATAGCTAAGCATTTGAAAAAATCCCGCAATTTGTTGTCCCATCGATCCGATCATTAGTACAGATCCTCAACTAATTGTCTATCTCAATGTTTTCCAACAGCTCTCAAACACCTCTCTCACAATCTCTTAAGATTATCTAATATTTTCTTAAGGTATTAATTATTTATAAACTGTTTTTTGCGAACCAAAAAACCAGCAACTTTAAAGTTGAGTAATATTGAAAATATATGTATTTTTAGCCACTTAAGGCAAACAATACGCTGGTGGGCGTTTGTTAGCTATTTTTAATTAATAACGTTTTTTTTTCAACACAAAATTGTTTGTTGTTTCTAATAATTTGACATAATATGGTCAAGTTGACAACAAAGACATGACATGTCCACATTTTGATAATAAGCTTTACACAATTTATCGGCGAATTTACAAAACCCAACACTATTTTTCTAGATTTGGCAGTTTAATAACTTGACGATTTTAAGGCATATTAGTAAAATCAAGTGAAGGTTATAATGTAATATTTTGTTTTTATATTTATTTATTTGTATATTTTAATGGCTGCTTTAAACAAATAAATATATTAAATAAAACTACTGTTTATCAATATTTATATTTGTGTTTGCAAGTTCACAAATGCCATCTTGATAATGTCAACAATTGTTAATAATATTTTCATAAATATTTAAAAACAAAATTAAATAAACACCATAAGACAGTCATTATTTTAATATGGAAGAACAAAAGAAAAAAAAACAACCACAAGGTAAAAAGATAGAAGTCTCCTCAGGTGTTTTTTTGAACATGTGTAAACATGCTTTGTAATGTTTGTAAATACAACTTATGTGCTGTTTTTTTTTTTTTTTTGGGTGAAGTTGTCTGGCTGTGGGTAGCTTCGTTTATGTTTATGGGCTAGTTAAAGTGCTATATCTGACATACTAAACATTAAATGAACTTTGTGGAATGTTTTTAACAAATGTTAAGGAAAAATAATAATAATAATAGTAAACATAAATAACATTGTAATTGTGTTTTACAAGAAAAGAAACAAAAAATATTATTTAAATGTCACCACATGTAAGGTAAATTGTAAAAAGATTTATATGGGCTTTTGAAGGATGTTTGAATATGGTGGCTTTAACATTAATTGATAACAAATGAAATGAAAAATTGTATGCATGTCTAAAAAGTGACTAAATTTAGACATACTGTATGTGTGAAAAACAACACACGAGGGTAAACAACGGAAGGTATTTGGGGAATACGATAAAATAATAATGGATATCCCAAAATTTACACAATATTTTAATTAAATAGAAAACTCTGACTTTTTCTTTAGATTGTTATTTTTGTATTGAATCATAAAGTACACAAGAGAGGTTTGTGTATAGAATACCATATCAGGAAAATAGCCTCCATGGCTTTGCTGTGTCATACAAAATCTTTTGTTGAAATTTTCGCTTAACATTTTGCATAAATGTGGTGAATTTCGTTAATGAAGCTTTAAAATTTCTTCTTCAATGCATGAATGGTTCACTGACTTTGAATTCAAATAACGTCATAAAAAGATGATATTAAAGCAAACGATCTACGAAAGTCAATTCTGATCACCGAAATGAGTTTGAATTGTTTCACGGACTGCATGGCACGTGGCATCGGCTTATTGAAACCACTTATCATTCACATTAATATCATCCAGTTTAGGCAGTTATTGTATCGTTTCTCTGAGTACCAAATGCTGACATTTTGAGATTAACAGAGTCATCAGGATGAAAATCTGCTTCATCGTTTATGATGTATTTTAGAAACCTAACTAACCCTAAACTGTCACACACTGGGGTCGATCACGAATGACACGAAAAATTTTGGCTGAATGCTGTTTTATCTGCATAAACCAGTGTCTTCACATGGCCCCACAGGAAATAATCCAGAAGTGACAAATCCCTCGATCTTTGAGGCCATGAAATCGAAATCAAAATATCGCCAAATTTAGATTTTAATAAATCGATGGTTGCGGTCACCATATGAAACGTATAGCCAACCAGTTGAAAACACATCTCGCCCGGATATTGATCATGGTGCCGTAACGACTTCTGGCTTCATTTTCGAAATAATGTCAGATAATGCCAACAGCCTGTAAACCACACTAAACTGTTCATTTTTCTGGATATAATAGACTCAGTAGGTTCTGTTGTAGATTGGTTTCACTCCATATGCTACAATTTTGTTTATTATTGGGTGTATGACTTAAAAATGCGAATTTTTTTAATATTTTTTTCTTTTTTTTTTAAATATTTGTACAATATAAATTTATTCAAAGTATTGGCCATTGCTAGCTATGACCTTTTCCCATCTTTCTGGCAACATATGGATTCCGCGAAAAAAAGGCACATCTTTAGAGGCCAAGAACGAATCAAGACAATTTCGGATACTCTGTTCCAAAGCGAAGCGTATCCCGTAGAGAGCGTTCTGCATCGATCGAAACAAATAGTATTCGGACAGGGCAAGATCTGGACTATAAGACTGGTGAGGCGAAATTTCCCAACTTCTTCATTATAAATAGTTTTTACAAGGTATTGCAACATGAGGCCAAGTGTTGTCATGATGAAATATTACGGTTTCATGTCTGACCGTATATTCAGGGCGTTCTTCGGCAAATTCTCGCTTCAAATGAATCAGTTGCGTTCGGTACAGATTCCATGGTCTGGCCAGATAATAGATAGGACCCTTTTGCTCCCACCAAATACAGAGCATTACCTTAGCGCCATGGATATTTGGCTTTGGTGGCGATTCGGCTGGTTGGCCGGGCTTCACTTACGATCTCTTACGCTTCGGGTTATCGTATTTTTAATCGCAAGTAATGATTCGGTGCAAAAATGCATTTTTTATAGCGTTCAAGCATCATTTCGGACATGCTAAATGGTCTTTGAAGGTCTCTCGGTTTCAATTCGTATGTTTTTGGATGAATCCTGCTGCTCGCATGCCTTTTGAAATTGCTGCTTGAATAGCTCCCAATGATTTTTCAAGCTCTTGCTGAGTTTTACAACTATCTTCATGAAGTAATGCATCAAATTCTTGAGGCCTGGTGCACGATGTCGAAAGAAAAATGAGTGAAACACTCAGGTTTTAAAATTCTTTCGAATAATTTTTATACAAATTTGTTCAACTCATTTTTCTTTCGACATCGTGAAACAGGCATTTGGTCTTCAAACTTGTTTGGGGAGGTTTTTAAATAGCAACCTAAGTTGGATTATAGTTGGTATATTGATGTAGACAATGGAGTCAATGGAAAGTATATTTCAATTGACTCCGCTATATATAGCGGTGAATTTTGGGACACCCTATACAAACTACTTTATTTATGTAAATTTCCTTAAAA
This sequence comes from Calliphora vicina, assembly GCF_958450345.1. Taxonomy (NCBI): domain Eukaryota; kingdom Metazoa; phylum Arthropoda; class Insecta; order Diptera; family Calliphoridae; genus Calliphora; species Calliphora vicina. The sequence goes on from NC_088781.1 coordinate 25,483,626, forward strand.
CCACAATATAATTTCGCTTTTAAATTTAATTTTTTTTATATAAAATTCACAATGATTCATTTTCAAATAATTCTTCCAACAATCTAAAACAACTTCTTTCTTATTCTAAAACCACTTATCCGTTTTTATATCCGCTAATTTAATATAAAAAAGAGTATTTAAATATATAATAAAATTTGCAAAACAAATTAGAACATGACTGCATATAAAATTATATTGTAGCATACAAACAAAAATCTGCTTAATTAATTTAATTTAATTATATTTTTTTTTGTTTTAAGCTACATAAATATAATATATATCCGTTGAAAAGAATTTCAAATCTTTTTTGAATTAATTTACACTTACATTTATATTACAAAGTAAACAATTTTCTAATAAAACATATCTATCGACACCTGTTCTAATTGCTGGGAATTAAGTTGTTTGCTCGTAAATACAAGAAGTTTAGGTAATTGTCTACAATAAACAAAAACCACTAGACGGACCAGTTTGTTTTAATTTAATAATAAAAAAGTAAAACAGAAACCAGATCTAGTTTAATTAATAATACATTTTAAGAGACTGATATTAAAATAATCTGAATTTTTAAAAACAATATTTGAAATACTTAATTTTGTTTTTGGTGGAGAACTTGTCTAATAACGAATAACTGGGAATAAACAACAGTGAAATGTTTTAAAAAGGACTAACCTTAAAATTATCACTGAATAGTGAACAGAATTAGTTCACAAATAACTAAAGATTTTGTTTATAACCTAGCAGTCGCTATTTGAGTCCCCCAGACTTCAGTTTATCAAACAAAAATAACTTAAATCATATATCTGATACAACAACAAAATACATTGACTAACATGTATTTTGTTGTCAGAGTTAGGTTTTTGACCCAGCAGGAGTTAGGCTAGGACCCTTAACTAAATTGTATTTAGTAACTCATACTCAAAGGTTTAATATCTGTTCTCTGTTACAATACAACCGCATTTTTTTGAGAATTTATTTTAAATTAAAAAAATTCTGAGTATGTTTATTAATTTTATCCTTGATGTGTCCCGGCTTATAATTCCAATATTTGTGTGATTTATTGTTAGTTGGAAGTTATTTATTATTTGTCAATTATTATTTATTTATTCACAAGTGAATGAACTTTATTAGATGTTTTAGCACTTTAAATTCACCTCACATATCAATCAATACATTTAAACATACACATCTGCTCAAAATAATAGATACACCTAATTGGAAAAAATTTAAATGGCGGTAACATTGAAAATTTCCTCGCAAGCGTTAAGAATACATCATATTATTAAAATTTCTATCTGGCAATGTCATGTCAGTCAAAAATCTGGCAACTATTTGCTTTCATGTTGATTTTTAAAAATGAATTTATTTGAATTACAAAAAATTATTTGCTCATAAAAATAGATACACATCAGTAATTTGTAATTTGTTTATATACAATTTTTTTTTTTGTGCAATTTTTTGTTCCTATTTACGTGAAACAGTAAGTATAATTTAAATTTTAGCAACAATTTTATAAAAAATAGGACTCTTTTGAAGAAAATGGGACGAAATCATCATTGTACCGAAGATGAGAAAAAAATTGTTCAAACGATGAGAAATCAAGGAAAATCATTACGGGAAATAGCAAAGAGCATAGGAAGATCTTTACATTTTGTCCAAAATGCTTTATCTAAAAAACAAAAAAGAGAAACTCGCGGTAGACCAAAGAAAACCAGTCCAGAAACAGATAGGCGGATCGTCCTTATGGTTAAAAAAGACCCTTTCATATCATCGAAAGCTATTTCTGCGGAGCTATGTAACGAAATCAGTCCACAAACAGTTCGTCGTCGTCTTTTACAAGCTAAATTGCCGGGAAGAATTGCCAGAAAAGTGCCACTAATGCGCCAAAAAAATATCAAGACAAGATTAGTATTTGCTAAAGAGCACTTACAATGGTCCGGGTGTGAAGGCGAAAAAAATGGAGAAATATTTTATGGAGCGACGAAACAAAAATAAATTTGTTTGGAAACGACTGCCAAAGAAATGTACGCCGACCAAAAGGAAAAGAATTCCACGTTAAATTTACAAAAAAGACGGTAAAACATGGCGGGGGAAACATAATGGTTTGGGGTTGCTTTTCATGGAATGGTGTTGGTCCGATATTCCGAATAGAAGATACCATGAATGCTAGTGGGTATAGAGACATATTGGAAAACGTAATGCTTCCATATGCATCGGAAAATATGCCATTAATATGGACATTCCAGCAGGACAACGACCCAAAACATAGTTCAAGATTAGTTAAAAACTGGTTCTTGGAGAATAACGTACCTGTTTTAAGCTGGCCCAGCCAATCCCCTGATTTAAACCCAATAGAAAACTTGTGGAGTGAATTAAAGATAAGGCTTTCGAAGGATCTTTTCAAAAATAAAGACGATTTATGGGAGAAAACGCAAAAAATATGGTACGAGATTCCATTGGAGAAGTGTCAGAACTTGATATCCAGTATGCCCAGAAGAGTGGAGAAAGTTTTACAAAACAAAGGTGGATATACTGGATACTAGCTTTACTTTAATAATAAACTAATTTTTTTAAGATAAAATTTATTAGCTTTTGTTTAATAAGAATTTTTAAAAATGTATCTATTATTATGAGCACCAAATTTTTCGAAATTTAAGAAATTTAATTTACTTTATAATATTTATTATTAATTATGAAATATTTTGTTTTTGTTTTTTACTCTCCTTTTAACTATAAATAAAAATCGACTGAATTATTTTTATAATTTTACAATATACCATTATTTTTTTTCGTTTTTAAAAAATAAATTTTGGTGTATCTATTATTTTGAGCAGATGTGTATGTATGCATAATTAATATAGAAAAAAACATAATATTTTTATTGCGTTATGAGTCTGTATTGTCTGTATATGACAAATCACACAAAACGCAACAAATTTTTTTTTTAAATAAAATAAATATTTAACGTATTCCAACTAAATCAATTATAGACGAAAACAAAAACTTGTGCGTAGCAAAACATCTAAACAAAAGAAACTTAATTGTAGACGAGGTTAAATGGAAACTTTTTGTAGCTGTTGTTATTAAAAATTCAATTTTTAATGCGTTTTAAAATACATACAGCCTGTTGAAATTTACGCATTTTGCATATTAATTTACAAAAAATGGTGCATTCAACTTCCCAAAAGTGAAACAAATTGATTTGTAAACACAAAAGTGTTTTTACACAAATGTTTGCTATGTAAATGTAATTATAAATTTGAAAAAAAAAACAAATAAAAATTTATAAAACTATAGATTTACTTACCATAAAATTCAAGTAGCTTTATTAACAAATAGGTCTTTTAATAATTAAACTTTTTGTAAAAGTTTTCCATTGATTTACAAGTCTGTAAGGTTGTAAAATAATTAAAAATAGTAGCAGAGTTCAGTATTAACAGCAAACAGTATTGCAGCAGTGCAAAAGCTATAAAATGTGGCATTTCCAATGTTACCAAACCATTTGGCCTACAAACTTAATCCCGATGTTGCGATGTTTTACCAATTCTCAAAATGTCAATTTTATCCAAAACCTTTTTTACATTTTTTATCAAAACGTGATAAATCTCTTGTGAATAGTGCCAGCCACATCATCATAAGTTGTCGTTCGCGAAACTGTTATATATTTTCAATATCCAGTAAGGAAATTGGTTATATTATAATCGATCTCATGGCATTTATTATAGAATCTAAAAGTTTATTTTTTATTCAATCATAAAGAACACAAGATAGGTTTATGAAAGGAATAGCACATTGGGTAAATGGTATTTTCTTTAAATTTTCCCTAAAGATTTTGCATAAATGTGGCTGTGAAATCCGTTGAGTTTTCTCTTTCAATGCAAGGGCAGTTGTAGGTCTGTAGGTCGCATGCAGTAACTAAACCGTTTCACGGTCTGTATGTGACAACATCTTGTTGAAAGCACATGTCGTATAACATTAATATTAATATGGTTACGATTTTACCTTTTAAAAAAGATGGTTTATTTCCTTTAAATAAACCGGATACTTTTGATTGCAAATAAAAGCAGTTTAGTAATTTAAAATTGTAACTACTCTTTACTTATTCAAATGTACACACAATAGTAACTGGTAATGCAGTTGATTTTAATTCTAACAGTGCCTATTATCAACTAGCTAACGACTGCAACCGCTGCCACTATTTATAGACAGCGCCATCTTCCTCCCAGCAGCTTCATGAAAGTTCTATTACTACAATGATCAACTCAAAGCTTTTATTCAATGTTGTATGTTCCACAGTTAATCGGCCGGAAAACAACATTGTCCAAAATTAGAAGTCTCCAGAAATAGAAATGTTGAGAAACATGAGGCAACTTGAAACCAGACGTTAGAAACAAATATATTTGAATTAAAATACAATTTCCTAACAATATAAGACAATTTAGGCCGAGAATCCGAAACAAACAGTGGCACGGAGCGAATACATTGGTTTTTCGACAATCCAATGTCGGTTCTCTCAAACCCAATTGCAGCAACTTTGACGATAAATAAAGCCATCAGACGGAAATGTGCTTTATCTAGGATGGATTTAGGTTGAAACTGAAGACGCCAAATTTTCATTATTTTTTAAATCTTCAACAATGATATCGAACTTCAACAATGAATCATTGCTTGACCAATCTAATTTTGAAAGAAGTTTGAACAAATGATGCTTCCCGCCCAAAATCCGCACCAAACAGTGACAGGTTGTGGAAGCATTTGTTTTTCGACAATCACATGTGGGTTATCTGAACCAATTAAAACTAGATCTTCTCTCGTACTGTCAGCTGTCAAACTATTTTTTGTTTGTTTGTTTGTTTATTTATTATTGGCGACACTTTATTAAATAAATTCATAATGTTCTCCTTGTGGAAATAATATTGTTACTATTTCGTTAATATTACTTTAAAAAGAAAAATTCTGCTACAAATTCAACTTGCTGGTTTTAAATGAATGGGGAAGCTTTAAATTAATGTTATTAAACTGTATTATTTAATAACTCCAAAACTATATATTTTTGCACATAATTTAATGATTAATTATCTTTATTGTTAATAGATCTCTAATGGGATTAAATAAACATTAAATTGAAAAAAAACAAACTACATACATATAATTTGTTTTAAATATGGAAAAAAGTTAATAAAAACATTTATTATGAACATTTAATGAGTGTTAAAAAACTTCCTAAAAATCAAAAAAACAAATTATCGTTGATACTGTTTGTTTTTTATATAAATCAATTTTTTTCCTATAAATTAAACACATAAAACACAAGGTTGAGCAAAGAAACAACTGAAATGATCACATTTGAAGACAGCATAATAACACCCAAGATGAGATGTTTAAAAGCAAAAATGTGTTAAAATTGAGATTGAATAAATAAAAGTAAAGACTATAATTTTAATAATTAATTGATTTATATAATGGCAACAAATCATATAAAAGCAGCAAAATTGTTAATGACAAAGAGTTAAAGAGTTCTCTGTTGATCGTGGACTTTTTCTTAGTAATAAAAGATCTTACAAAAGGCTTTCTTTAGTGATCTTTAAAAGTAGATTTCATTGTGTTTTGCATTAATATATCCCCAATTTATTGTTTAACTACATTAAACATGAAGATCGTTCTTTTTATCTAAATAATGCATTTATATCAAGAAAAACAATAGCTGCAAAGTTGTTGAAAATTTGAAAAGAAACAGGTGTATTGGGGAAAACAAAAGACTTGAAAGACAACAAATTTATTGTTTTTAAACATTTTTGAAATAATTGTTTGAATGCAAATAAAGTCTTAAACTATCGTTTTGTTAAATAAAATAGCATAAATCATGCAATACAAAACGAAAATTTGAAGTGGAACATTTTGTGCAAAAATTTTACAAAAAGAAGAAAGTGTTTTTTTTTTTTTTGTTTAAAAATGCACATATTTTAAAATGGAAAGCGAAAGGTTTTATAAATTAAGTCACTACAAAATTATAGATTTTAAAAACGTTTACTTAAGCAATTAAGTCAAAATTTAATGAGAGTTCTAT